>NW_015386470.1:1484198-1501738 GCF_001527695.2 Protobothrops mucrosquamatus
GGAACGAACTACCCCCAGAGATCCGGGTGATCCCGGATCTCCCTTCCTTCCGCCGCGCCCTTAAGACATGGCTATTTCAACAAGCAGGACTGGCCTAAGGGGAAATTTTTAGCGGGGTTTTAAAAAACAATTTTAAATTAATAAGGCCAAATCTAATATTTCATTTTAATTCTGTTTTTTAATGATAGTTTCGGGGTATCTGTATCTGTTTTTATCAGGCTGTCAGCCGCCCTGAGTCCGCAAGGAGAAGGGCGGGGTAAAAATTCAAACAAATAAAATAAATAAAATAAACAAATAAATAAATATAAACAGGACATTCAGAGGAGAGAGAGAGAAAGAAAAGAAATTGGAATTTCTATTTATGGCAATAAATAAAATTTTGACATGAGCATAACATTTTCCTCAGAAATAGCTGAATTCCCAGGCTCTTATTTAGTTAAACTTACATATCTACTCTTTAAATATGTGAATACTCATTTCCCCAATTTAATCAATCAAATCAAAGGTTCAATTGCATAGTTGGATCTCTTTAGAACTGTTAACGGGATGAGTACTGTAACTAGCTTTTTATATTTCCTTATTACTAAGCATCAAATCAGTACATTTTAGATAACCCTCTCTCCTTTAACTGGCAAGCTCCTCTTGTTGCTATTATTGTACAATGTATGATAAAGAATTCAGGACTGACCTTTATTTAGATAGATATAATAAACTGCTTAAACATAGGCTACTGTAATTGCAACCATAATGGCAATTCCAAAACGTTTTACTTATTTGAAATAATTTCCCATGAATTATTGCATGTCAGTTATTCGATCAGGGCTATACAACTTCAGCAACTTTAGGACTTGTGGACTTCAACTCCCAGAATTCCCCAGCCAGAAGTCTTAAAGTTGCCAAGGTTGGACAAATCTGTATTAGAAAATACAGTTCATTATACGAGCTTCCCTCTTCAAATTGTAAATTCTTTATGCTATTTGAATGTCATGGAAGGGCTTCTGCCACCCTCATTAATCTGTGATGAAAAGTTTACTTGCTGTTTCCCACAGCTATGTCCTTTCTTATTGTCACAATGAAATTAGATAGAATGTTTGATTTTATCCCCCTTTTCCTTATCTATATTTTCCTCTTATATCTGTTTCTTTGTCATAGCAAAAGAAAAATAGTAAAAAAAAATTGGAAATTGAATTGAATTTTTAAACACAACACAAGTTTTTGTAGGTATCAGTTTTGTCTTTGAGCCTTTTGTTTATCAACATGGCAACTCAAAGAGTCATTTCCAATTTTTCCTCTTTTTACGACCCATGTCTCATTTCAGCATTTTAGTCCTTTCATCCGAAAGGTGTTTAGTTAAAGCTGAAATAAATCTAAAAATTAATGATATTTATCAGGGAAATAATAATTGATTCAAATGCCTTGCAAATGACAGCAATTTATCCATGAATCTATTTTTTTTTAAAAAAAGTAACAATACCTTTACCAAAACCTTATTTTTTTTTAATCAGTTATGCACTGATATATTCAACTGAATTTTGGTCACGCTGATCTTAATTGGTAGAAGATTAGGGAGCCAGATATTTTGGGCTCAAATCTCACAACAGTGCTGAACTTTTTTAGATGACTGAAGGCAAGTCACCTTGGTTCAGCCTCCCACCTTCCATACGATAATCAAAATATTGAGCTAGACTTCAGCATTTTGGTTTGGAGGAGGTAGGAGACAGGATTTTTTTCTATCACCAAAATAATTTTTCCTTGGAGAAAGGCTATTAGAAGAAGGAAACCTTGGAATCAACACTTGGCTCTAACTTAATTTGTCTAGTAGTATTGGTTATGAAAATATATTGGTATGCTCTGAATACTCCAACACACTAGAGCAGGGGTGTCAAACTGCTGGCCCGCAGGCCGGATGCATCATAGCGAAACCGCACCCACCCCATTGCTGGCAATGGCGAAAAAGTCACGATACATTGTGTTGTGAGTTTGACACCCCTGCTCTAGAGTATCTCTTATTTGGTAAAAGAAAGAAAGAAAGAAAAAAAAAATCATAATACATGTGAATGTTGAACAATTATAAATTTGTAGATGTTAATGACAAAACAGAGATGTTAAAATTTGGATGTATTTTATTTAAGGAAAACTGTGCAACTATTTTGACATAATTGACAACTGAAAACTTGCATTATTGTTCCTTTATATTATCTAACCACCATGTAGTATTTGCATACATGAGGCTATTTTTCTAAAAGTTGACTCAGGTTTCTTTCAAATAAATAGAATGTATTCGTTCATTCGTTCATTCATTCATTCTACATTTTCTTGCAGAAGGAAATGACCCAAAGGATTTGCCATTAAAGATATTTTAGACAATGTTGCAAGATCAACATTTATATGGACAAGGCATTCTGATGATGCTCCAATGGACAACTGCTAAGAATCTGAGGAACTTTGAGTCTTGGAGTAAGCTTCCAGTACAATTTAAATTAATTACTGTGGACTTCAGTAATTTTATTTTCCTTTCTCTTGCTCTGTGGCCTTGTGATTCTTGCTACCTATATTGTTCTATTTTGCTTTCATCCTCCGGAAGCTGCAGATAATCCATCTACAGTGGTTGGAAGTTGAGGAAAATATTCAAAGTGGAAGAATGACATCATCCCACATTGCCTGTCAAAGAACAAAGATTTTTCTCTAATTCTATCTTGTACTTCAAGGAAGCATGGATGATCCTTGTCACTTCAAGAATGTGAATAATTTTTTCTAAGAAATAATTAAAAATAGTTTAATTTAGAAAGGCAGAGATACTGCCCAGAGGGATGCAAGGGTGATGGGTGGTAGAGAAATGTGATAGATAAAGATATAAATAAAATGTTTTGAAAAATATAATACCACTGAGATTATCTGATTGGAAAAATATTTTCTGTAAGACCCAAGTGAATAGGAAATAAGAGAAAAGAACAAAGAAGCAGTAAGCAGCCTTTTGGTTCAGATTTCTCCTAATTTCAATTGCCTTGCATATATTGACATCTAGTATATATTGAAAAAAGCATAGTTGCATTCCACTAAAATAACTAGCATAGCATTTGATTTTAGATTACTTGCATCAGTGAGTCAAACAACATTGGGGAAATACAACTATCACCATGTTGATACCAAGCTCAGCAACATATTCAGTGCCAGAAAACTATCAAGTATTTCTTAAAAGAATATAGCTATAGGCCAGTGGTGGCAAACCTATGGCACACATGCCAGAGGCGGCACTTGGAGCCCTGTGGGCACACGTGCCATCGCCCCAGCCCCACCTCCTCCCATGGCCCCTTCCTCATCAACAGCCCCCTGGAGAGTTGCCCCCGGGCGCAGCCCACGCAAAGCAGCGCAGCCAAGGACATGATAGCCGGGCAGCGGGGACAAGACTCTACCCTTGCACCCCGTCACATACAGATGATGCTGCGGGGTATGGGCAGAGGGCATGGCCGCCATGTGCTGCTGGGCCACTTGGGTGATCTGTGGCGGGCCGTTTAGGTGGTGGGTGGCCCAGCAGGCAGGGCGGAGCAGGGACGGGGGTGGGGGCGGTTTTTGGGCACTCAGTCTCTAAAAGGTTCGCCATCACTGCTATAGGCCATGAAACATACACACTTTGCTTAACAAATTCTAGTGTATTTATTTTGTATAAGTCATTAAGATTCTATTAAAAATTGAGCTGGGAAGTCAAGTATTTCAAGTGTTGAAATACCCGAGATTGAATCTGAGCCAGGATCTTTCCGTAGTTTTAAACTCCTGGGTTATTTTTTGTGGGGGAGGAGCTCTTTTTGGTTTCTATTCTCTTCTTTTACTTTTCTTCTTTTGCTCTCTTTCACTTTCTACATCAGTATTTATAATTTGGGTTGCCTTCTCGTTTTTTCCTTATGAAAGTTTAAATTAAAATTTTAAGAGTTGTGGGTTGATCGTACGTATCTGTGGCATGAAAAAGATACGGATTCATATTGTCTTCAAGCAAAGAAATTACAAGATCACAGAGAAAATAACTTCTACAAATAAATAAAATGCTAAGGTGTTTGTTATTTTCGTTCCCTGTTCTGGTTTACATAATATATTCTACATTCTTCCCTCCTGTCTTTTTGTCAATTGAATATATTCAAGTGTAATTTTAATTTCTATTCCTCAGTGCCAGTTTTATGGTGTTTTAAAATGCTTGGAAGAGCCAGTTTAGTTTAGTGGTTAAGGCATTAGGCTAGAAACCAGGAGAATATGGGTGAGTTTGGGCCAGTCACTCTGTCAATCCTAGAAAGCAGGCAATTTCAAACCACTACTAAAAAACCTTGCCAAGAAACCTACAGGGACCAGTCCAGGCAGTCCACAGGAGTCAACCCATGAGCCGTGGTGGTGCAATGGTTACAATGCAGTGTTGCAGGCTAATTCTGCCGATTGCCAGCAGTTTGATTCTGACTGGCTCAAAATTGACCCAGCCTTTCATCCTTCCGAGGTTGGTAAAATGAGGGCCCAGATAGTTGGGGGCAATATTCTGATTCTGTAAACCACTTAGGGCTGTAAAGGATTATGAAGCAGTGCTATTGCTATTTGAAAACATGAGCATGCGTGCGCACACACACAAAAGCACACACAAATAGAAGTTCACTTTAGCAGACAGAATTATTAAAAATATGGTTTCAGTCTCAGTCAATCCATTTTAGTTATTAGATCTTCTGGTGGCAAACAAAATAAAAAGGGAAAATGGTAAAAATGGATAAGCCTGAATAAGGATATATAGCAATCTTATCTAAAGCTTATTATGGATCCCCTACCCAAGCCTTAATACTAGGTAACAAAAGTTTCTAACATTCTGAGTTGTGCAAGTCTCAGTTGTTTATCTAACATGCAATTATTTTACCATCTTCTAACCCAGACTTTTTCATATTGTGTTTTGCAAGGACCCTGGGGTTCCCTGAGAAATTAATGAGGTCCATAAGAGACTGTGGTTCACTTGAATGCAGCTTAATGTCAGTCCCAGAACTTTGCCTTTTGATGAAGGATTTTGGCAATTTTGGCAACCAGCAGGTTCCAGAGCCTGAAAATAAATCTGAAACTCCCTGCTGTGACAGACATATTTGTTTGTACACTGATCTGTGTCATTCTGTCTCTAGTGAAATACATTTGAAACTATTGTGGAACTAAAATTTCTTGGAAATGCAACCCATTCTCTGTCTCCAGGAATTCTAGCTTCACCTTGCCTTCTGATCTTTGGTCTTCAAAGGACTTGGAAACAGAGAGTTTGTTGGCTTTTCTGTTCTTCTAGTAGGAACTGTCAGACAAAAGCAAGTAGTCCTCAGTTTGCAACAGTTCATTTAGTGATCATTCAAAGTTACAATGGAACTGAAAAATGTGACTTACGACTGTTTTTCAGTTACGACCTTTGCGGCATTCCCATAGTCATGTGATCAAAATTCAGATGCTTGGCAACTGGTTCATGTTTATGATAGTTGCAGTGTTCCGGGGTCATGTGATCACCTTTTGCAACCTTCTGATAAGCAAAGTCAATGGGGAAGACAGATTCACTTAACATCCTTATTGCTAACTTATCAACTGCAAAGATTCACTTAACAATTGTGGCAAGAAATATTGTAAAATGGGGCAAAACTCACTTAACAAATGTCTTGCTTAACAACAGAAACTTTGGGTTCAACTGTGGTCCTAATTTGAGAACTACCTATAAACAAAGTAAAGATCTGGACTGTATGAACATCTTAACCACTGCATCGTACTGGCTCTTTAAGGTACGTATCTCTCCCCCCCACTTTTACAGGAAGAAAAACTATATAATATCTTGTTAGTAACCAACAACAAAATATACTCGGAACCTAATGAAAATGGAAAGAATAGAGCTTTCATGTTGCCTACAGGTCTTATTTTAGAGCTGTTTTTTTTTTTTTTAACCGTAAATGGACTTAGCAGCCCATTATTTCTGTTCCTGGTAGTTAGTGAGCTCAGTAAATATGTAGACAAAAGACTTCAGGGATATGAGGTCTAATTAGATCAGTGTTTAGAAAGCACAGAAATCTTCCCATAATAACTAGGACATTGTGTCGTACTATGGTATAAAAGCTAAATTATAGTTACTAATCTTTCATATGGCAGCATAGTTCTTCCTGTAAAATTATTTTGTTTTCTATGCCAATTAGATTGTTTATTGGATTAAAGGCTTTGGGCTTGGATTTTTTTTTCTCTTAAAATGACATGATAGTTGTTCATATTTAGGTGGACTTGAAGAATTAAACAATAAATAGACTGTTTGAACCGAAGGCAGTACTATGTCTAGTTCCTCATCCAAGATATTCCAGGACTTTGGAAAAAGAAAGCAAAAATAATTCCAACAGTAATAGGTCCTTTGGGTGCAATCCCAAAACATCTGGAGCACCACTTGAACACCATCGGTACTGACAAAATCACCAATTGCAAAAGGCAGCTTTACTTGGAACAGCTTACATCCTGTGATGATATTTTTAACACCATAAAACAACAACATTTTTCTAGCCAAAGTTCTTGGGAATGAGTCGATAGGTGGATAAAAATGCCAAATCTAGTCTAAACATCTGACTGACTGTGCAACTAACATTAATAATAATCCTGCCCATGGTTACCCCTTGTGATATTTTGATGAGGTTGAGAGCTATGCTGGCAGTGGTATATTCTAACAGGAGGGTAACCCATGTTAGACAAATCTCAGAAGAACCAGACTAAGCTTATCCATTAATCCATTAAAATCCGTTTATTATACAATGGTGAAAAAACAACAAAAGAATCGTATATTGGATCAGTCATGTCCTGTCAACAAGGATGGCATCAAATGTTAGAATTCATGAGCATCTAGTCAAGTGGGCAACAGGACACAGAAGCTACAGTATGACTGGGCAATCAACGCTTAATCCTGTATGATTATGGAAGGAAAAATTACAACTATAGACAAGATAAAAATATACTGTATTTGAAAATTGTGCCATTATGGCCTGCTATCTATATAAATAAAAATGTAAATGTTCGTTTGTTCAAAATCTTAAATCTCTGAAAGTTCTTCACCGATTGCTTTGAAATTTTGACACAACGTTGCATTCGAATACACGCGTGTTTCTATATACCTACTATTATATAGATGTCACACCTGTGACAGGTAAAACATGCTTTTTAAAAAAAACAGTGCCATCTGTTTGACGTAAAAGCAACTACAAACGTGCGCTTTCTCTTTTCTTTCTTTTCCATTTAACCAGACTGAGCCACAGCAACGCATGGCCGGGTACAGCTAGTTATAAATAGGAACTAACAAAGTGGGGCTATTTAAAACAAATGTTTGAACTGTGGGAAAGAGCTTATCCAGACTCAAATATCACTGAACAACAATTACAAAGATCAAAGGAAATACATTATCAGAAATAAAATATTCAGGAATATAGAGATTCAGAAAAACTGTGAAAATGGGAGACACGGAAACAATAGTAGAATGTAATAAACTCAGATAACAACTGGAAATATAAAGAAAATATAAAGAAAATAGCTGATATGAACTACAGAAATGATAACTTAGAAGAAGTAATATTAGAGGCCAGCATTGCAACAAGATATGAATTTACCCTATGACATGAAGAATTAAAATGAAAAATTATGGCAAGTGCAGAATTACCAATAGAAAGGCAAAGACTCAGCATTGAAAGTAGTGCCTGAAAAAGGCCTGCCATCTATTAAGAAGGATGTGAATAAGGAACTTGCAAGGATTAAAATGCCAAATCCAGTCTAAACATCTGGTGACTATATGGCCAACCACAATAAACCACACAAATAGATTTTCTCCATGACAATCTGTTTCCAACCTGGTTTTCAAGTCTTCCAACAGTATGCTTTAATTGAGTCCATTGTAGCTGGTTATCATTTTCTCTTTCCTTCTCAGCTTCATAGACTTCTCCAGAGAACTAGATTTGCATCTAATACATCCAAAGTGTAACTATAGAAATTGAATTAAATCAGTAAATGATATTAAGTTACAACTAGCATCTTCACAGTCACCAATACATAGTATTATACTATACAACTGAAGGCTGTGTTTATCATGTGTTTACTTCCTCTAGTTAACACATTTCTGAGATATTTTTTTTCATAATTTTAATTATAGGACTTCACTCAGCCTGTAGTGTGCAACGTAGAAGAGGCTTCTGCATGATCAATTTTCATGCCCTCTTGTGGGTTTTTCTGGCAGGCAAGAGTTGGAACACAGAGCTTTCTGTACATTGCAACAGTTTTCAAGCATCTCAGTGTGAGGCAGAATTGATCCACACAGAGAGAGATTGCACAAACTGTTTCAGAAATAGTTCCTTTTTGAGCATATTTTCATTGATCTTGAGTCCAATGGAGCTTTTAACACATTTTATTTATTGTTTCCAAGTCACATTTGGGGCTTTGTCCTGAGATGGTACTCTGTATTTTCAACCTATTCAGGATCACTCTGTTTTTGTTTCAAAGAATAACAGAGTGGGATGGTACCTGGGAGACTTTCTAGTCGAACCCCCTGTTCAAGGAGGAAACCTATACCATTCCAGACAAATGGCTCTCCAATCTCCTCTTAAAAACTTCCAGTGATGAAGCACCCAATAACTTCTGGAGGCAAGTCATTCCAATGATTAATTGTTCTCGCTGTTAGGAAATTTCTCCTTAATTCTAGGCTACATGTCTCTTTGATAAGTTTCCATCTGTTACTACTTGTCCTACCCTCAGGTGCTTTGGAGAATAGGTTGACCCCGTCTTCTGTGTGACAATCCCTCAAATATTGGAAGACTTTATCATGTCACCACTAGTCCTTCTCCTCATTAGACTAGACATACACAGTTCCTGCAACCATTCATCATATGTTTTAGCCTTCAGCCCCCTAATAATCTGTATTGCTTTTCTCTGCACCGTTTCCAGAATCTTAACATATTTTTTTTATTGTGACCAAAACTGGATGCAGTATTCCAAGTCTGGTCTTATCAGTACAGTATAAAGTAGTACTAACACTTCCCATGATCTTAATGCTATCCCTCTGTTGATGCAGCCTAGGACTGCATTGCTGTTTTTGGCAGCTGTAGCACACTGCTGGCTCATATTTAAGTGATTGTCCACTAAGACTCCAACATCCTCTTCACAGTTATTATTACTGAGCAAGGTACCACCTATTCTGTAACTGTTTTATAACTATATTCTATACCTGTTCATATATTCTATACCTATTCTATACCTGAGGGTGGTAAGAACATATTGGAAAAAGAATATCTAAAGAGTACTAACCCAGATTGGGTTAATAATAGCAAAAGCATTTTTGGTTTCAAATGCATTGATATTATCTTTAGTGTCTTTTAATTAATATATGATTAATTCATTAAAATATGATATGGCTCTAATGCTGTTTTTATACATAAAAGTCTCCTGGACTTCACACTGGTGCTGTAGGCATGTACAGAAACTAAGTATAGTACTTTGTCACTGTGTGGAAAAAGAGAAAAGGAACCTAGGATGATAACTTGAGCACCTAAAGACCAACAGGGGATAGTATATAGAACCATAGCTTTGGGTTCAAACAAACAAGCTTTGGGTTCAAACAAGTTCCCCTTCCTGGAAACTTGCACATATCTTGCTGGTGAAGGTTTAACAAGCATTTGAATTGCCCCTAACAGAATGAATTTGGATTTTATTTCTTACAATTTGCTTTGTGTTCATAAAGAACCGTTTTCATTTCTGAAGCAGAAGGTAAAATATCTTGCTACTAGTCTACATGAAATGTTGCTTAAATGTTTTCTCTGTGGCCAGAATCTTTGGAAAGTATGGGAATTAGCAGATAATGTTCAGCCATCAACTTTTAACTTTAGCTAGTTTTCAAAACTGTAACTTTTTAGAAAAAGAATAAGAAGTTATTCTTTAAAAAATGAAATCCAATTCAGCCTACGTTCTAAAAGTTGGGAGGGGCACCAAAAAGTACAGGAGGAACTCTTACCTTTTTAACTGCACTCTATTGTATTACAAAATTAGAACATTACAATTACAACACTAGCAAATCAATTACAGTGGTGATGAGTGCACCGTGGGAAGACTTAAAAGAACAGGTTAGACACAGTTGGTCATGGAGAAAAATCTATTGACGTGATCCCTAAGAGTTTGAAAACAACTTGATGGCACATAATAATCAATCAGCCAGAAACATTACAAAATAACAGCTTTAATATTATTTCTTTATTTAAAAAATGGTTGGGATGAGATTTAGGGAAGAGAGATGGTGGGTCTCTTAATCTGAGAACTACACGTCTCAAAGATCTTTAGTCTGTGCTGGTTTTTTCTGTGCAGCTAAGAATTCAGTAAGTTGGCTGGCAATTTGTCTGCAGGAAAAGAACATACTGGTACAGTAACCTGCTAGACTTTAAAAAGTAAGAAAGATAGCCTTATTATCCTGTAAATTAAGGCTTCCGGACATTTTTGCCCAATGGATGTTTTTGTTTAAACAGGATAATGAATACTCCTCAATGAAGGCTCAGTGCTCTTAAGAAGAAAATACTGTAAGTACAGCTTGTTGAATCATGCCTAAAGCCAATCTAGCCTAAAATCCTCTAGATCAGGGGTAGGCAACCTTGGCTCTTTTATGACTCGTGGACTTCAACTCCCAGAATTCCTGAGCCAGCATAGCTCTAGATGCCTCTCTGTTGGAATATGGTGATAGCCACCAAATTAGATGGCTTTAAATTCGTGCTATTGTTTGGCAGTAGATTCAAAGGCGGGATCCTTCTCATCAATAGATGGGGGGGGGGGGAACAGCAGAAAAGGGAATGTATCTTTGTCTATGGGTTTTCCAGAAAGCATTTTACGAGCTATTGTGTGTTTGTGTAATACAAAATGCTGCACTAGACAGGCCAGCTAGTCTTATGTTCTTAGATCTCCATATGACTGTTTGAGCTCAATTGCAGACATGCAGAATTAACGTTGTTTTTTCTTTTGCTTCCTCTTTGCTCTTTTTTTTTTTTTCCGGCCTTGTTGTACAAAAGGGATAAAGGTGACTTTGGCAAATTAAACACCAAAAGTGCATAACATGGCATTTTGGAAACAGGAAGGTCAAGAAGAGATTCCTTCCTCTTGAGAGCAGGTAATACATAGCTGTTTCCTGTATCAATAATATTGCTAATTGCTGAAAAATGGTAAATCTGTCATTATGAGGTGTTTCATATGCACTGCACCCTGAACAATGAATCAACTCAATGGAATATGACAAACCAAGTCAAGTCCTAGAAAAAACACATTTCATTGAGAAAATTGGTGTTTTGCAGGTCAGCTAAAGGAGGCAGTTTAAAAATACTGAATACCATTAATCAAATACATTTGAACCCAGCAATATTTTTAATCACAGAAGCCAAACCATATTTTCTAGCGGACTGCTATTTTCAGGATTTAATGCTTAATGTGAGATTAATGATAATGTGCCAAATGGACAACATATTACAATTAAGAAGCAAAAATTAATGTTTTTTTTCAAGTTCCTAAGATATAAAAATAATTCCTGAGTGCCCATGAAATATGAGCACTTTGCATAGAATAAAAGACACTGCAATGTCAATGTTGAGTTGTGTTAATGGATTAATAGTGCTAAAAATGTTACATGAGATTTATCAGCCATCCCAATCGATTAACATGCTTAATATTTATTAGTGAACTGGTTATCAGCAATTTAGCATTTCTGTATTTGCTAGCATCACTGCCTCAGCTCTACCTCAGATCATCAGACATTAGATTCTCACAGAAGCACAAACCTATTGTAAACTGCACATGCAATGGATCTAGGTTGTGTCCTTCCCCCGTCTATGGAAAAATTGTCTTCCACGAAATTGATCCTTGGTGCCAAAAAGGTTGGGGATCCCTGCTTTAATACCTTTAAGATTCAAAGCCCTCATAATTCTGGGCAATCCTGGGTTTTGCTTTTCTTGTAAATGGAATTTTCTGACTAGCTTTACAATATCTGTTTTATAAAGAGGCAAAACCTTAATGTCATCATTTTGAGAGAATGCCTCCAAATTATGTTCTTCAAAATGTAAATAGACCATCCATGGACTTTGATAAAAAGATCTTATATCTTAGATATTGTTTTAGAAGGTTAGTTGAATGTCTATGGAGATTCTCAGTCATCCAGGTCATGGATGATAGAGCTGAAGAAATTCTTGGATGAGAAAAGAAATGTCTTCAAAAAACCCCAAGAAAGTCCAATTGACTCTTGAAAAAGCACTTTTGGAATAGAAAGTTAGTTGTTTCCTGAAGTTCGGTTGGTTGTGAATAGCCCTAAAACAGTGGTCCCCAACTATTTGGCACCAGGGACCAGTTTCATGGAAGACAATTTTTGCATTGGGGGTGGTGGTGGTTTTGGTTTCACTTACTTGCCAGTTGCTCACCTCCAGGTATGAGGCCCCATTCCTGACAGGCCCATGGCCCAGTCCTATTGCCTTGCTTTTAGCGTTTTCTAAGCTAAATCAACATGTTATATCCAGGATATGAACAAGCAGGGACATTTTATTTTATGCCCATAAAATAAAATTACAAAATAATTTTCTCCCACTGATACTAATTAGAGGAAAAAAAACTGACAAATTAATAGTAACAGATTCCACAGATTATCACTGGCTGAACATAGAGAGGGAGGAAGTATCAAATCAGTTTAGCTACTTCTACTTAGCTTCTTTTGTTCCAAATTTCAGTAATTTTAAAATTAGATATATTACAAGAATGAGAAAAGCAGAAGGTTGTAGGATTTCATTACAGATAGTGCCATTTCCTGTTTTCCTCTTATGCAAAGAAGAAAAGCAGCAGCTTTTACTGAGGTACATTGTTAGCCAGTCTACGTATTTCTGTGATATATCTTCTTTAATACCTATGTTAGTGAAGATATTCTTTTCAAAGTTGTTAATTAGAAAAAATATATTAGCAAAACCATGGAGAAAATTGTTTTATGACGTGAGTAGGTAATAGAGTGCTAGCACATTGAAATTTTGGGTGAGTTGTTCTTTTGCTTGGTATATAATTGGTATAATTATTTCCTAAAAGCAGTGTTCCCACTGTACAAATTAATGTGTGCTTGGAAGGAGATGTGAAATAAAATACAAAGAAGATTCCGATTTTCTTTTTAGTAAAAAGAACTTGGCAATTATTTTTGTGAAAATGGTAGTAGGTTAGCACCATGTAAAAATCTATCATTCAAAAATTCAGACTAATGTTTCTGAGTGGCTGTTTATAAAGTTGCCAGCATGGACTGGGTCCTTATTTTTACTGATCTCAGAAGGATGGAAGGCTAAGTCAACCTTGAGTGGGTGAGAATCAAATTTGTGACAGTGAGTTAGCCTGCAATATTGCATTCTAACAATTGCACCACTAGGGGTTCAATACAATATAGGAGATAATATATTAAATTAAGATAAAACCATAATAAAATCACCATAATATGGAGCCATAGAATTGCAATGGGATAGATGTTATACTTTGATATCTAAGGAAGCTAACCATCTAACTACTTCTGGTGTGGCTGTGGTGAGATCAGGGGTCTTGAAATTTCCTGAGGAGACATTCTTGAACTATACTTTTTGTGAATTATGATCAATGTAAAAAGGGCCAAGGGTTGGATTATGTGGTTGGAGCTGTCATATTGACATTTTTGCCTCCCTCCTTGTGGACAACCCCTGTCTATGGTCATTGCAGCAAGTACAAGGAGGAGCTGTGCAAGCCTCAGACAAGATCAAGCGGCTTTAAGATGTTACCCTTGAATCTTCTTTCTCCCCTGGAATCCAAAGAGCAAACAGCCCTATTGTTCATGTCTCAAAATAAACCAAACTGCATTTTTTCCCCTTGAAAATTCATAACAGAGTGAAATAAGGATTGTGTCCCACAGTGTTTGCAGGGGGAAAAGTGAATAACACTGAAGGACAGGAAGAAGAGCAGCTGCTAAGCCAGTGTTTCTCAACCTTGACAATTTTAAGGCATGTGGACTTCAACTCCCAGAATTCCACAGCCAGCATTGCTGGCTGTGGAATTCTGGGAGCTGAAGTCCACATGCCTTAAAATTGTCAAGGTTGAGAAACACTGTGCTAAGCCAATGGTCAGATAAGCTGGGCTTGAGCATAGGCCCCAGGCCAAGGAACTAATGTGAGTAAATGCGTCAAACAAGCTCTTCCTTAGTTCACAGGAAGACTGAGGAAAGGAGAAGCACATTCAGGCTTGCAAGATACTGTTCTCTCTCTCTCTCTCTCTCTGTATCTTAATAATGTACCTTTTATTCAATTTTAATCAACGTCTATTAATATACATTGATAGCTGATATTGAGCATCCCAGGCAACATTATGTGAATTTACTGTTTTCAGCAGAACGTTCTACTCAATTACACTGTTTTAAGTTCAGCAGTGTACCTTCTAACAAGATGAATTGAACCCTCTAGTATCATACTAAGGATTATTATTAGTACTGGTCACTTATTTTTTAACAGGAGTGAGCAGTGAGGTATCCAAGTTTGCAAATGGGAGTAAGTTCAAAAGCAAGAGCAACGTTATAAGAGCAACGTTATAGCATGGATTGTTTTGCCTTAATGTTCTAGCTAGGCAGCCATCCTTTTTTTCAAGTTAATTAACTTTTCTTCCTTTGTCACCTTTGTATTTGTGGCTACTAAATATGTCGAGTCCTTATTGGGCAATTTTGGACTTTGTATATCCTATGAATATTCTCTGTTTGATGCAGGAAGATTATCTATCTTGGAGTATCTACAAATGTGCTGTGCTGTAGTAAGCTTTGGTTGAAAGTTTCAGATGATTGCTATTAGGGTTTCCTATCTTTTTCTCTCCTTCCACTAGCTAGCTTTCCATGGCTACTGAATATGCCAGTCTATGCTCCCACGGAGTTATATTCATAATTAACCATCCTTAATCCTCCTAATGTTGGAGCATGAATCCAATGATACTGGCTTTTCAGCAACTCATGATATACTGATTTCATTGTCTATTACTCTGTCTGCTCTTTGCTTGAAAGATAGCTAGCTGAGGTTATTTCCTTCTGCTTTCCTTCCCAGGCACAAATTCACAGAACTCATGTGTTGACTTTCCCTATGGTAGGATAAAATTAGCTAAGAGGTAGACTATGTGTTCCTTCTAATATATTTCCTGTAAATAAATCTGCCTCACTGCTCGAGTGAGATTCCCACTTTAAGAATATTATCATGCATATAACCTGAAGCCCTCCAAATTTAAAACTGAAGCCTTCCAAATTTAAGCCCAAGGCCTATCTGAGCTTGCAAACATCCTCAGGCAACCTATATTTTAGAAGTAAAGCCTGCTAGCATAAATAAATGTCTAGGGAGTAAATCTGACACAATATCACTTCTGAAAGAAATTTCCCAGAAATACATATAAAATAAACTAATTTATACATTGAATGAAGCATCTGAATTTTTTAATATATATTTATATTTAATATATATTTATATTTAATATAAGCAAGTATTTAATATACACGCAATGCAAATTTTGATTAAATGTTTACCTCTAAGTAGTATTAATATATTGCGGAGATATACTGTACAGTGGCCTATTCAGACAACCACTCTGAATAATCACAGCAGTGATTAGAGGGCTGAAAGAAACAATTCAAACAATCCATGTATCACATGCAGAGGAGATGGAGGGGGAGAGAAAGAGGGAGGGAGAGTGTATCTAGCAAGATGCATATAAATATTCCTATCCAAAACATGACTATAATGAAAACATAGTTCTGACATCTGATAGCAATGTTATTTTTGTACTACTTTTTGCTGAAAATGATTTCTCACAGATTGGGCTCCAACCTATGTGGTATTTCATTTTGTATTTATTTTACTTTCAGGATTATGAATTGAAATGCAGTGCAAAACGCTTTTTGCAGAGGCCAGCTTACAGAGATACAAAACTTTTATAGTGCTCCTTATATTTGACTATCTGTGCTAGCCCTGAAACATAGGTCTCAAATGGCTTAATTCGTTGCCAGTCCTCCTCTGGAATTCTTTGTAAAGGATGAAGATGAGTTAAGTGCTGTTTTTCTTAAAATCAGAAGTGCAGTTTGAGGACACTCAGGACCTCCCCTATGGAAAAAAACTGTCCCAAAGTCCACCAAACTGTGGGAAAAAAAACAACAACCTGCACACCTGAATAATAGATTATCTATTATTATCTATATTATTGTTCTATGAAACTCTAAAACAGTTATTATCAGCCTTTTGGAGTGCCTTTTCTCATAAACTGGTTATTGTCTTAGGAAGTTCTTCTACAAGTGCTAATACACTTAGCATGATGGAAGAACCCTCTTCTATACTGGTTCCCACATCTGTGAAATGGCCTCTTGAGATAATCTATCTGGTTAATATCTTTTAAATTCTGAGAGCCATCTTTTCTGTGGGTTTCTACTTAGTGTTGATCATAACTCTAAATCTATAGTGGTCAATCTATGGATCTTAGATTGCTGATGGTGCATGAGGATACAAAAAAAATCCCTTCAGTCAAGTTTCCATGAAACTTTCTTCCTTAGTTCATGAAAACTAGACTGAAGGGATATTTTTCCTTTTGTATCTTCATGCACCATCAGCGATCTAAGATCCATAGGTTGACCACTATAGATTTAGAGTTATGATCAACACCAAGTAGATAACTCGCAGAGAAGAGTTAATCTCTTATAATAATAATAAATCTATCAAACCCCAAATAGAGTCCTAATTTACTTGAGTTCTTTAAACTCCTCCCTAAGCAAGACATTTTTTTTAAAAAAAAGAAACATGAGGAATGGGGGACTGAGTTTGAAAAACTTTCTTTTATCAATCCTGAATTTCTCTTACCCTTAGTTTTAATATATAATCCTGAGTTGGATTGAACTATAAATTTATTTCAAACATTATTTGAAACACTGTAGAATTGTAAAGGAAACACTCTATTTTCCCATCGATTTTAACTGCCTTTTGTTCTTTGCATCTTTTCTAACAGTGCAGCTTAAGAAAAGGTAAGATTTTAAGCAATATTTTAATTTTCTAAAAGGATATTTTTATCTAAGAAAAAAAGCATTTTAAGTCAATATAATTAAGACTCCATTGTAATGGAAGACTCAGTTGGAAGAATGCAACTTCAATGTGTTATTTTAATTTTTTTATCATACTATTTATAGTTTTCATTTGAATATTTCTGAAATAATTTTATATGGTGAATGATCTCTGGAGGGCCCGGGACAGAGGTTGTTCCTCTGTCCTAGTTCTTTTGGACCTCTCAGCGGCTTTTGATACGGTGGACCACGGTATCATGCTGCGGCGTCTGGCTGAGTTGGGAGTGGGAGGCACGGTTATGTGGTGGTTCTCCTCCTTCCTCACCGACCGCACGCAGTCTGTATTGGCAGGGGGGCAGAGGTCGGCCCCAAGGCCCCTAACTTGTGGGGTGCCACAAGGGTCGGTCCTCTCCCCCTTACTGTTCAATATTTATGTGAAGCCGCTGGGGGAGATCATCCGTGGCTT
>NW_015386470.1:1502319-1534360 GCF_001527695.2 Protobothrops mucrosquamatus
ATCTCCCCTCCTTCCGCCGCGCCCTCAAGACTTGGTTGTTTCAGCGGGCAGGACTGGCCTAGGGGTATTTTAAATTGGTTTTAACTAAATTTTAGTAGAAGCGGCCTATTTAAATATTTATTTTTAATCATTTTCTTAAATTTTGTATTTTGTATTGTATTAAATTGTTTTTAAACTGGCTGTAAGCCGCCCTGAGTCCCCCGGGAGAAGGGCGGGGTATAAATATAATAAAATTCAAAATTCAAATTCAAAAAAAATAATTGTGTGTTGACTGCTGTATGGTACATATACATGCTGTAAATAAATAAATAATCCAAGAAGCTGGTGAATCAAGAGATTGGTAAAGTAAGGATCATTTCAGTTCAGAGTGTTATTACACATCAAGTTAGACACCTTTATGGACAAAGAACAAGGAGATAATCCATTTCTACAATATTGCAACAAAAGGAAGTCTAGGAAGGATTTTATATTATAATGAGAATGAATGAATACAAAATGTACACAGTGGTTATGCATTATTCTTTTCCAGTTGATATTTCCTGATTCTATGGTAAAGTTCATGTATTTGAAAAAAAAATCTGTCTTGATGGTCAAAGAGGTAATGCATTATTTGTTGAAGGGAAAAAAAAACCCAAATACTTGTAATATTTTATAGCAGTTTCTCAACCTTATCAATTTTTAAGATGTTTGGACTTCGAGTCCTAGAATTCTGGAAGTTAAAATCTACATATCTTTTTCAAATTCAGCATCTTTAAGATGTTTGAAATTAAAGTCCATATATCTTAAAGACCTAATTTCAAAAACACTACTCTTAGGCAACCCAATCCATGAATTAGATTAGATCTTGCTTAGCTTTCAAACCCAGGTTGGCAACAACCTTAAGTTCTAGGCCTTTTCCCCAACAACACTGATATACAAACCCTATCTGTAGGGACTTGATTTATTTATATTTTTATTTTTTCCTGTCTTTAGAGTAGCCTACTGGTGAAGACACTTGCCTCATGAGGTTGAGAATTCAATTCTAGTAGCGACAGATGTTTTGCTCTCAGGATGCAAAGATAAAATATCTGTTGTGAACTCCACGTAGGTGTCAGGAAGGGTATCCAGCCAGTAAATGTTGATCTACAGTCACCCCAACTCTACTCTGAATTAAGGGATTACAGAGTCATAAAAAGAATTTTTTCCTGTCTTTATTTTTACAAATAACTCAGGGGGGTGAACATATCCCATGGGCCGGATGCGTCATGCCGAAACTGCGCCCACCCCATTGCCGGCAATGGGGAAAAAGTCGCAATACATCACGCTTGAGTTTGATGTGCCTGACATATAGTTTCTCATTTTCCTTCCTCCTCCACAAGAGCAATCCTGTGAGGTGGGTTGGGCTGGGGGTGACTGGTCCAAGGTCACCCAGCTGGCTTTCATGGCTAAAACAGAACTTAAATTCATAGTCTCCTGGTTTGTAGGCTGGTGCCTTAACCACTAGACCAGGGGTAGGCAACCTTGGCTCTTTTATGACTCCTGGACTTAGACCAAACTGGAGAATTTGGGGAACCCCCCCCCCAAAGGAGATCTGTAGCACAACACATCTCCAAGACTCACCACCAAAGGAGAAAACAGCTTTAAAGACCAGCAAATACATTTCTACATACTGTGTATTTCTATGCATGGAATGTGTTATCATGCAATAAAAACCATGGGGAAAAAATTCCTGCTTTAGTACATGGACTGTGTGACTTTTTGTGTACTCTTGACTCCTGGAATCTACACAGCTAAATCCATGCAAATTTCCCTGGCATTTTCGGGAGTGGCTTGCCATCGCCTTCTTGCGAAGGCCGAGAAAGTATGACTAGTGTGGTGTGCATGACTAGGTAGTTAAAAAAAGGAGACCCCCCCCCCCTAATACTAATTTGATCACTACACTCATCCTTTCACTCCTCCCGCCACACGATCCTTTTTAACACTCTAAAATTGGAGAAGATCGTCAGCGTGTGAGTGTCCCATGCCATTTCCCATTCTTAAAGTACTGACTAGCAGGAAAGGGCGCGATCTACAGATCTTCTGCTCTCCTACC
Source organism: Protobothrops mucrosquamatus (assembly GCF_001527695.2). Classification (NCBI taxonomy): domain Eukaryota; kingdom Metazoa; phylum Chordata; class Lepidosauria; order Squamata; family Viperidae; genus Protobothrops; species Protobothrops mucrosquamatus. The sequence continues at coordinate 1,504,391 of NW_015386470.1, forward strand.
CGCAGACGTTTTGCAGCATCCGGTTTCCCCACACCTCTAAAAACCACCCGATTTCGTTAGAAAACCGAGAGCAGGGAACATTTCTCCGTACATTCGTGCGTTCTGCGCATGGGCACTCTGTACGACCAGCCCGGCTTTCCCGGAACCGGTTCCAAACCTTTCCAACTACGAAAGCGTGACTCCCATGCCCGGGCAACTTTGAGCATGCGCATACTTTTCCTCCTCCCCCCCCACCCGTTTCTTGATTGAAAAGCTTCTAAGGGGCCGGGGCAATTGCTCATAGCTCCGCCTTTGTTGAGAGCGTGTCGGCCTGTGGCTGTAGGAGCCGGTTGTGAGTAGGAAGGGATGCGCTTTGGCAACCGCAGAGGTGGATGAAGCGGCTGAGCACTGGGGAGGAGCGGGCGTAAAACTATCTGAGGCAGGAGCGCTGCCAGGGCTGGTGATGGTGGGAATCTTGTCTGGGCCTGGAAGATGTCAAGGGAGGGGTTCGAGTACCGGGTGGGTCTTTGGATGGGAAGTGGCCATGGTTCCTCCAGTAATACAGAGGGATGGTTGTGCAAGTTTGGGGTGCGGTGGGGGAAGGAGGAAAGAGAAAATGGGGTGAGGCATTTATTTGCAAGCTTTCCTCGACTCCTGTGTTCTCAGGAGGTCAGGTTCTTGTGGGTCCATTGTGATTTGTGTGCGGTGTGTGTGAGATAAAAGAAAGGAGATGTGAGAACCTAGTTGCAATATTATTGCCCAATCTACATACTGAGCTTGGGGTTTGTAAGGGCATTATTCTTTATATTCAGACACTGTTTTTTTTATCTGGGATATGTATTTTTAAAGACAGAAATTTTTCTCATGGTGCCTGAACTTGGATATATTTACAAATAATTTGGCCAAGGACCTTTTACGAATCATTTTACAACAGTATATGGAGATTGGTTGTGTTAATCTATTGCAATAAAAACAACAAAAGCATGGCATCTTCAAAAACTAAATACATTTATTATACTGTAAATATCTACTTGGGTAATCTTCTCAATACAAATTTCACTCCTGTTGATGAAATGACCACATATGTGAGCATCACTTGGCCAAAATCTGGAAGTGGTTTGTTGTTGCCTCCTGGATTTATTTTTTTTAACATTTCCCAATCTAGTCTACTGATTTTCCCATCAGTTTACTAACCTGGTTTGATCATGCTTATTTTTTTTTTTGAGTTGAGGTCAATCACAATCTGCTAGTGGTTGGTTGGACACTTTAGATGGGGGAGTATTTAGATGGGAATTCTGGGCACCTCACACTTCATCTGTGTTACACTGATGCTGTATGAGCTATTTTAGTTTCCAGTTACTTTCTGGGTGCAATTCAAGACACTGGTTATCACTAATAAAGTTACTACCTGGCGAGGACCTGGTTCTTTGCAGGACTGCTTCTCTCTGAGAGAACCTATCTTTTTAACAAGGTTAGATAGGTGGATGCTTCAGGTCCCTTCCCTTCAACGTAGTCATCTGATGGGACCTTGGAGGCATGCCTTCTATGTAGCTGGCTCTGATTCTTTGGAATATGTTCCTACTGAGATCTGCACCTTCCATTCCCAATCTTGTTAGCCTTCCCAAAGGCTGTGGAAACTAGGATGTTCCCCAAAGCTCTGAGCTAGGATGGAGATGAGCCAATGAGTATGGAATATGGGTTTTCACGGCGCCATGGAAGGAAAGATACAAAGCATTTTTATGTTTTAATGATTTTATTGTAAGCCACCTATGTCATATGTCTCAAATACATTTTAATTGTATATTATACTACAGCTCTCAAGGGGCCATTCTTGAGCAAAATATTATTTCAATGGAATAATATTCTGGTGGAAGTAAGCTGAATTGAATTTATTATGAAAGTAATTCCTATTTTTAGCTGATTAATCTGTAGGGTGATAAGAAACCTGCTTCTCTAATATTTTTACCGTGTTACAGATACCTATTAAATCCAATTTATCATATTTTACATTTTCATAGAGTACTTTTCTACAAACATGAAGTACTCTTTGGGGAGTTTATTTACTTTGATGCTTGTGAGAAAGTGAATAGTAACAGGAAAGATCAGAGAGAAATAAAATGAAAAAGATGCTCACAATGCAAAGATATATATATTACAACAAATGACAGTTTTGTGAATGGCCACTTTTATTGTCAATTATTATTTGCATCTTTTTCATTTTATTTCCTTCTGCTCTTTAACTATTCACTTTCCCACAAAATAAACTCTTCAAAGAGTACTTCATGTTTGTAGAAGAGTAAGCTTACTCTATGAAAATGTAAAATATGATAAATTGAATTTATCTATAACATGGTAAAAATATTAGAGAAGCAGTTTGGTAATAAATTAGCTTCTTGCAACATACATTTGCGCATATTCATGTATTTTGTGCTACAAGCCTATTAGTTATCTAAACAGAATACTAAAATGAATTGTTTTTGTTTCTTTTAATTTTAAAGGCACCGTGCTAGAGCATTCATTTTTGAGAAGGCCTTATTTTGGGGAGGCATTTTTATTAGCTATTAAAGATGGTATCTAAATAATATTAAAAGGATAATAAAGAATGAAGAAATTATAGATGAATGAACAAAGGTTTTAAAAATTTCATGGAGGTTAGGACATCATTAATTAAACATAAATAATTGCATATACTGCTTTAAAAGACTAAAAATCTCTATTAAGCTCTAAGTTAATGAATATCAAGAACTGATATAACACAGTATAAATCATCTGGTAAAATTTTGTATTAGCTATGTCTTCCAGTAATGGAATAAAATTATCTTCAATTTTCTTTATGCTATCTTGCAAATCTTGGGGTTTCCATCTAAGGAGATAGCATTCTGAGAATTTCAGCTATATTAAGAGTTCTCTAAAGGTTGGGGCTAATTCTGATGTTTTCATTGTTTCCAGATGTCTACTTTGATGAGGCCCAATAATAGTTCGGACCTGAAGAGTTTCCCTAGTCCCATTACGGTAAAATGCAAAGAACATCCAGTTGTTTGTGTTAGAACTATTTAGGTTCACTTGGATGTTTTGATGTTTCCCTGTTCCATGTTATTTTTTAAAAAGTTATAGTTAAGCTTTGGGGGGGGAAATCTTGTAAATATTCTTTCTTTCTATTCTTAGAGATGAGTTCTCCAGAGACTACTACAGCTGAACGAAGGTTCATGATACATAGAAATAGAAATCCTAATCAAAACTGTTTCATTTTCTTCAAAGAGTGAGGGAGACAGACAGACAAATTACACATACACATAGGGAGAGAAGACTCTTAAGTTACATGTCTAGAAAGAGATCCCCTCCTGAGGGCATTGTTTTATATTCCTGGACTACCACTACAGTGAATATTCCTTAAGTCTGGCCAACAAAATGTTGCACTTAATTTAAACATCAAGGGAGGAGGAAGACTTGTCATATTATCATATTATATTTTGTATATATTGTAAAATAAATACTGTAAATCAGCATGCTTATATTCTCAAATTGTTCTTAATAGTCTATCTAGATTTGGGGTTGCTTTAGCCAGTAAAAATATAACCTTCAAGGTTAACTATGCTTTGGAAAACTGTTTTCAAATCTTTATTTCATTGTTTTTCTTTGAGCGGTGCACCCTCAGTCAAGCTTTGTATGTCTCATTTATCAGACTATTTGTTATCCTTCCAGCTGCTTCATGTCTGGTTTTTAAGTGTGACCAGAACTGAACGTACTATTCCAGCAGAGATTTTTCCACTGCAAAATAAAGTGAGAGAAGCAATTTCTATGTCATGCTTGCCTAATGCCTAACTATTATAGTGTACCTTGGCTTTAAATGTGTTTGGACATCATGAAGTCTATAAACCTCTGGAAACTCAGTAATATATAACTGAAGTTTTATCAACTGATGCCATCTTTTAGATGACACTGCACCTTACTTATGCCTTCAATAAATTTCATAACTGTGCAGAAATTCTCAAGCAGGTTTAATGAACTCATGATCATCTCATGATACAAATATTAAGATAGAGTAACACAGATAATGCCTTGGCGATAGATATCCGAGACCTAACTTTTTCTGTTCAACAGAACATCTCTAAAATTATGTGTTGCTGATGAAAAAATGATGGTTGTTTAAAAAGTAGTCGAAAATGAGTAGGCTAAAATATTGTGGGGGTTTCAAATAAAAAATGATAAAGTCTTGGTTCATATCGGATTTAACTGGGGTTAAAAGAAGAAACTATGGATAATTGATGTGGCAATACCCCCGGAATAGTAGAATAGAATTGAAATTCACAAAGTATCAAGATCTGAAAAGTAGGGTCGAAAGATTATGGCATAACCCCGCTGTGGTAGTACCAACTGGGTATCATACCAAAATATATTGGACAGTATTTAGAAGATTTGTGCATTGACAACATTTCCAGCTGTCTATTATAAAAGGTCACACTGGTTGGATGTGCACATATACTGAATTGATATATTATGTCAACCTAGGTTCTTGGGAAGAACTTGATGTGTATGAAGACCAACACCAGTTAACAAACTGGCAGCTATGGTTTCACATTGTAGTGTATTTAATAATATTTCATAGTCAGCCAGATGTTTAGACTAGATTTGGCTTTTTTTATCTAGGTCCTTCTGAAGGATTTGATAAGTGGAAATAAATGCCAAATGCAATCTAAACATTTGGCTGATTGTGCAATCAACTATAATAAACCACATAGATAGATTTTCTCCATGATATTCTGTTCCCAATCTAGTCTTTAGGTCTTCCAACAATGTGTCCATTGCTGCTGTAATTTAGTCCATTCACATTATTGTTGGTCACCTTTTTCTCTTTCCTTCCACCATTCTCAGCATTGTAGACTTTTCCAGAGAGTTAGACCTTCACCTAATACAGGTAGTCCTTGACTTACAACTGTTTTTAGTGACAATGGGATTGAAAAATGGGACTTATGACCATTTTTCACTGTTAAGGACCTTTGCAGCATCCTCATTATCATGTGATCAAAATTCAGATGCTTGGCAACTGGTTCATATTTATGACCGTTGCAGTGTCCCAAGGTCATGTGGATCATCTTTTGCAACCTTCTCACAAGCAAAGTCAATGGGGAAGCCAGATTCACTTAACAACCTGATTACTAACTTACCAACTGCAGTGATTCACTTAATAGCTGTGACAAAAAAGGCTGTAAATAGGGCAAAATTCACGTAACCAAATGCCTCACTTAACAACGGAAATTTTGGGCTCAATTGTAGTCATAAATCGAGGACTACCTGTATATCCATAGTATGGTCATTTGAATCTGGCCATTTGTGCCAAGACTAGCTAAAAACTGGCTACTGAGATTTCACATTTTTGTATATATAAAAATATAAAATGTACTGGTATATGCTGCCCAATACACCCAGTTGAATCTGGTGGCTTACAATTGTTAAGCCACATTCAGGAATAGAAATCAATGCTACTGTTACTTTGATTGAACAAAATTAAAGAATAATGTACAAGATAGCACAATGAAGGCAAAGAAAGGATACCTGGAGGGGAACCAAAAAGAAGAAATGGCATCAGTCATCCTCATCAAAAGCCTGGGTGAGGAGCCAGCTATTTAAAGTTCTTTGGAATAGCAGTGGATAGGGAGCCATTTGAATTTTGTGGGGATCCCCATTCCAGAGGGCAGGTGCTGCTACAGAGAAGACACATTTCCAGAGTCCTGACACATAGCATTGTTTATTTGATGGAACCCAGAGCATGCCAAACCTGTTAGATCAAACTGACTGGGCAGATACTATGGGACACAGGTAGTGCCTCAGGTGACCATGCCCTATATGCCATGTTGGGTTTTATAGGTGATGGACCAGCATCTTGAATCATGCTCGGAAGTTGAAGTTTTTGTGTTTATAGAATAGGTTATGCTATCTCAGTAATATACAATATATATTTTGATAGATATTGAGTGTATGTTTGATAGATATTGAGCAGTTTAAAGATCAAGTAATGTAGAAGTTAATTTAAAATATTTTGGCTTTCTTCTGGAATTTGTGAACTTTTGAAGTATGACTATTATAGTTTCAGATTGTTGCCACCAACATAGAATCATGGCATGACTAATATAAATTGTATTGTTACTGAATATGGCTAACAACATTAGGAAGATATCTATCCTTTAGAAATATATAACATGAGATAGAGAAGAAATGAACAGGGAGGGAACAGAAACTTTGCTGTGGGTCTACTTTACATGTGCATATACAGTAATTCTGCAACAACAAACAAGTCATAATGTTTTGTTTAGATTAATAAAGAATAGATTGCCATCTGTTGTATCCCATCTTATAGGCCACAGTGAGCACGGAGAGAATTAATTGGGAGAACTAAATAGAGACTTTTTTGTTTACTTACAGTCACAAAGTAATCCTTCATCAAGTTCATTTATGAATGAAATGTGTTGCCAGGCTCCACCAGCCTTCTATTCAGTGAAACCCATCCAGCATAAATCAGGTATCTGCTTTGAATATTAAACCACTGAGCTGAGATCTATTTCTGGGTACATCTTGCCCTTAAAGTGTTCAATAGAGTGCTATTGGTGTGTAGTCCTTGTTTCTGTCTGAGTTTGGTTGTTTGCTTTTAGATGTTTCATTATCCGATTGGGTACAACTTTGCACACTCAGTGCAAATGAGTATGGGGTTTGCTCCCTATTTATATAGTAGCTTGCTCTATCAGTGTTTGTAGATGTTGGAAAATGTGGAAACGTACTATATAAAGTCTTTTTGTTTCTGATGGAATGGATTGATATAATTATGCTTAAAAGTAGTTTACTCAGAGGCATAAACATAGTGAAGACACAGGAAGCAGTGGTTCTCTTTGCCACCCACACCTTGCCTAATATTTTGAAGAATACCAATTTCGCAAAGTGTACAGTACTGCAAAAGTCTAGATAACCATTAGATGGCAGCAAAGGAAACCAAATGTTTTTTTTTCTCCTTTGTTACAAACTAGCGGTCAAGGTCTGCTAATTCAAGTCTTCATTTTGTATGGTTCTGGTTTGTTTGTTTTTTTAGTAAGCATTAGCTAAATCAGTGGGACATATAATGCAGCAAATGATAGAGTAACAAAAATGGCTATGCTTGGTAAGATTGAGGAGGGCGTAAGACGAAGGGAAGACAATGGGCAAGAAAAATAAATGTGTTCATTGCCAGTGCAATATTGGAAGCATTATGGGTTGCTGCTGGGAACAGGTCAGAGTTGTGGACAGTTGTCCATACAATTTCTAAGAGTCAGCCCCAATGCAATCCAGATGAGGCTCTACTAACACCCTTGAGTTTCCTTAGAAATTTTGTGAAGATGAATGCCAATTGCTCTTAGGCTCATTTAATATAATTTTAAAGCAAACCTACTACAAGATAAGTTAGAAGGGAAGGTGGTACAATAATTACATTGTAGTAAAACAATTGATTGCCATCTTACACATAAAAAAAATGGCAAGGTCATTCTGGTTCATTCTAGCAGAAACTATTTAGGAAATTATAGGTCATACAAGGATATGTCTTTCATTTCTGATTGAAACCACAGAATAAATAGCAAAGGTAACACTTGTTGTCTGAGCACAACTTGGATATAGCAATGAGTTAAGCTTTTTTTCTGGTGTGAAAGAAAAGTGTTTAACCTTTGATGTGTCAGATGGGAAAAACTGATTGAAATAGTCTCTACACTTGCTGGCCCAGTATAGATACTGTAGAGAAGAAATATATTTCTTGGACCAAGATTGATCAGAACTGAATAAAACAGTAATTTCCTGAGTGGGACAAACTATTAACTTGGTATGGGGAAGTTATTACACTTTTTAATTCACTTAATAAACAAATAATTATTTAACATTTGCTAAAAACTTCTTTCTTTTCTGAAAATAAACCTCAAAACACTAGTACACTAGTACAAGTTGAATTCAGTAACTTTAAAATGGAGGCAGGCCTTCAGAATACAAAAATCCATTCAAATGAACATTCAGCAAAAATTACATTTCACCTTGAGGGATGAAAGTCTCACACTATACCACCGTTAACTTAAAAAAGTTCAGAATCAAGTGGCAACAAAAATCCCCAGACACTTTTCCTGCTATCCTTTTGGACTTTCATAAGATTTTTATTCACTATATACAGTACTATTTCTGCTGAATGGATTTTTGCATTCCAAATATCTTTTTAAGGCTCCTGCTGATTTTTCACACTATAATTCATGCAGTCACTTTTATATAGCTCCATTGCCTGGAGTTGATAAAACTTGGTACAAAGCCAATTCTCTCCCCCCCTCCCTCCATCCCCAGCATTATCTCTTAATTATTTTACATTGTCTGAAAAAGTTGGTCCCGTTCTTGGCTTTAACAATTGAAATGGTGAAAAATAATGGTGAAGAACTATTCCAAATGGATCTACGATGTGCTGTATGGGCACCCCATGTTTTGTAATTGATGCACTGAACACTTTGGGGGGTAGTTTTGTTTCCACAGTTTAATGCTGCTACACAGCAGAAGTACATTGTTTCTTATTGTTATTTTGTTGTGCCGCTCTGCTTGAAAATAGTGTTACCTTCTCGTTAGTTGTTTACATTGGGAGAGAAAATAAATTCTAGATTAAAAAAGAGAACATTAGAAATGTAAGAGTATGAAATCATATTATTCTCTCACATATTTGCTGTAAAAAAATAAAAACAAGTGATCTGCTCTACTTTTTCTGCTGTGTAGAGATAATCAACAGCCAGCCTCTTCCCATATCAGACAATGGCAAAAGGAGAAAAAAAAAGAGAACAAGAGCTACAGATCATTTCCCTGGAAGGTTTGAAGGTTGGATTTATAACTGCTTGGAATTTGTTTGGGTGTAATTTTGATCTTGTGTAGATTTGTTTACTTGTTATCAATCCTCTATGTCAGGGGTCTTCAAACTTGGGCCTTTTATGACTTGTGGACTTCAACTCCCAGAGTTCCTCAGCCAGGCACCCTGGCTGAGGAATTCTGGGATTTGAAGTCCACAAGTCATAAAAGGCCCAAGTTTGAAGACCCCTGCCCTATGGGTAGTCTTAGTTTAGTTTAGTAAGAGTGTTGCACTTTGATTTGTAGTGAAAACGTGTTTCTCAATCACAGCAACTTTTAAGATGCATGGATTTCAATTCCCAGAATTGAAAGCCAGTCAGCATGGCTTGCTAGGGAATTCAAGCCTACACATCTTAAAGTTGGAAACACTGGGTTAAAAGAACAACTTTTTACATTTTTCTACTTGTTGTGTACTGTCCTTGTTTTGCTTTGTTGTAGAACAGGGGTGTCAAACTTGCAACGTCATGTCACGTGTCGTGAGTTTTTTTCCATTGCTGGCAGTGGGATGGGCATGGTTTTGCCATGGCGCATCCGGCCCGCGGGCCGGCAGTTTGACACCCCTGCTGTAGAAGAACAAAATACAGGTGCTCCCTGTTTAACAACAGCTCTATTTAGCAACCATCTGAAATTATGAGTGTTGAAAAAATAAGTTGATGACCGGTTCTTGAACTTACCACTATTACAGGTTATATTATCACCATTCAGGTGCTTTGCAACCAGTACACATTTATGACCATTGCAATATCCAGTGATCACATGATTGTCATTTGTGAACTTCACATCCAGCTTTCAACAAGCAGAGTCAATGGAGACGTTGGCAGTAAAAATGCAAATCATGTGTTATCTCAGTGACCACAGGTGATTCCTTTAATGGTCCTGGCTGAACTGATGTTGTAAGTCCCTTGTGGTCATGTTTCACTTCACAACTAGGTCACTTAGTGACAGAATTGCTGGTCCCAATTGTGATCATTAAGTGAGGATTACCTATAGTTGAAATTCACATTGCATGATTTCATATTTCATTGATATTATTCCAAGATAATTGAAAAGAAAGAACCATTAGCAATTAAAATCTGCAAGATAAAATAGAGAGGATCCCAACCTTTCAGAAGTGATGTTTTCCACATGAAAAACTTTTCTCCCATGTTGTCATTTTTAATTTCTTGATGAACTTTTTCTTGTTTATTAGCAAATGTGTTTTTATTTTATTATCAGCACTAAGTTTACTGAACTATCTACCGTTAATTCCTTCTATATTTGGGAGTATTCTTACTATTACTATTTGGCAGATTTGTACCAGCTCACTGCAGAGATGCTGGGTGAAGGCTCCTATGCCAAGGTACAGGGAGCACTTAGCTTGCAGACTGGAAAGGAATATGCAGTTAAGGTGAGGAAAGCATCACAATTTTCCTTTTGATTAAAAGCATTATTGTTTAAAAATGTGATTTCCTCTATGAAAGCTTCCTACAAGAAGCCAGTTATTAACTACACTAATAACTAGGACAGAGGTGGGAACTATGGCCCCTTTATGACTTGTGGACTTCAACTCCCAGAATTCCTGACCTAGCATTAGGAATTCTGGGAGTTGAAGTCCACAAGTTATAAAAGGGCCATAGTTCCCCACCTGATACTAGCTCTGTTTTTTCTTCTTCAACGTATTAAAATTAAAAGACCATGTCAGTGGCAAGGTTCAGCATCATGCAAAATTTTCTGCTCCTGCAACAGGAATTTCCCTCACTTTACTTCCCAATGCTTCATGAAGGCTCCTGAAAGCTCATCTGGAGGGCGTACGGTTGATTGGATCTGTAAAATGGTGCAAGAAGTGATTTTTGATGTGTCAATAAAGCCCAGTCTTGGCAGGCAGACAGAATTGGATATAATGCAATAATCATTCTGCAAGAATTGTTTTCATAAAAAAAACCTTTCCATTTTTGCAACAGATAATTGAAAAAAATGCTGGACATAGTCGGAGTCGGGTATTTCGAGAGGTAGAAACCTTGTATCAGTGTCAGGGCAATAAGTAAGTATTACAGTATTAATAAAACCTCTTATCTTAAAAATTTCACAAAATAAGATTTGCAGCAGTTGTTTATTCTTGGTATATGCGTAGAAAGCAGAACTGGGCAAAAAGGTAAACTTGAAATAGCTGCCTCTACCAAAATTGTTCAATTCCTTTTGGCTCCTATTAGTTATTTAATAATGCATGCCTGGGAATGAGAGAGAGTACAAAACAAGTGAATTATTTTTCATATTTATTAAAGATATTGATTAATTTTAGAAACATATTCATACTGCTGATTTTAGCATTAGACCAATGTGATTATTTTTTTGTTTATCTGGAAACATCAGAATATTTCAAATAACACTTTTGGGCATACTTGTGCCTTTTGATGTATTAATAAAATAAGACTTAGCATGATCATCTGTGCCTTGTTTTTAAGGAACATTTTGGAATTAATAGAGTTTTTTGAAGATAATGTAAGATACTACCTTGTGTTTGAAAAACTGCGAGGAGGTAAGTATGTATCCCCCTTCCTTTGTCTCTGCCCCCCCCAACTTTGCGATAACATTGATCCTGCATTAGTTTAATAATTCAAACTTTTCACAGAAATATGTAGTTTTATCTTATATTACATAATGCTTGGATTTTCATTCCTAGCCTATTTTAAAGATTATTATTGTACTCATGTGTGAAGCTGAAATATTATCCAGATAATATTGGGGTGGTTCTTAAAAAACAAATTGAAGTCGCTTAGAAGAATTACCTTATAGTAAAAGGCAGAAGACTTGTGGTTTTTAGTTTGGAGAACTGGTCACAGATTTAAAAAATATGAAGGTAGGAAACAGATTATGTGTCCTTCTTGCAGTGACAAAGTATCATATATAATATCACGGTAAAAAAACCTGTATATCCCACATGTTATTCAAAATTAGTCTTTGATGGGGGGTAGTTCAGAAAATGTGAACACTCTAGATTAAACTTTTCATTCCCGATTAAAATAGTTAATCTTGTATAAGCAACTTTGGAGTAAATGTCACACTTGTTTCTGAAGAAAACAAACCAGTCCGCATGGTTTCTAACCTGTTGAGCTGTGATGTGGGGGCTCTAAAATCAATTTCTCTTCAGTAATTACCTTTGCTGCTATTTTTTTTTTGTTGAGATAGGACCCTGGGCAATTTAGTTGTCCCTAATATGTCTATGCTTATTATAGAGTTTGGTGTCTTCAGATGTTTTGCCTAAATGTATTACTGCCTTTTTTTAAAAAAAAAAAACCATCTGCCTGCCCTCTTTCCTCTATAGGCTCTATCCTGACTCATATACAGAAGCAAAAGCACTTTAATGAGAGGGAGGCCAGCCAGGTGGTGAGAGACATTGCCTGCGCTTTGAATTTCTTGCACACAAAAGGTAAAAACATAAGACGTTCCCATTGCCAAGCTTGTCAGCCATCAGCTAGGCAAGGTTTGCTTGTATACATAAAAGATCAACATGAAATTAAGTATACTTCTGTGTTTAACCATTTTGGATGCCTTTTTCTAGCATAAATAGCATAAGGGTTTTGACACTGTGGTTGCTGGCTTTTGAGGTACAGTGAATGCACATAGTCCCTATTGAGCTATTGCGTAGGCATGATGATTCAGTATAAATGACACTTATAGGGGATTTGGAGAAAATGAATAATGCTCATTACTTTGTGCTTAAAGGTGGCCCACATGCCTTGTAAGCAGGTATGTTGGAGGAAGCTGGGCAACAGATCTGGGTTATGAAGCAGCATGGATGATTTTTTTTTTATTTTAAAACAAATACAGAATTATGTGTGCAACCCAACCTGGTTACCATAAGGTTGTAAAGATACTTTAAGTTTCCAGTTTCCAATCCATTATTGAGAATGGTACAGTCGTGCCATGCTATTCATTAATAATAACAATTTAAAGTCAGTATAACGAGGAAAAGTAAAAGCAATAAGGATGATTGGGGAATAGAAATGAAGTCTAATAAAGAAAGAGAATGAAATGAGAATTGCGAAGAAAAGATTATGGTAGAGTTTTGCAAATAGCTAAGACTGTCACTCAGAAAGTCAATACTTTCTCTAGGATATGGAGCAATGGATTCAAGGTTTTGGAAGGCAGAAATACAGCTGAATATTAGAAACAAACTTCATAAGAATAGGAGCGATTTGAAACTTGATCCAGTTATGAAGGGAAGTCGTGGTTCTCCTCCACTAGATGTATTTAAGTGCAAGCTAGAAAGCCATCGGTTGGAGAGTCATTAATTGTGTAAATGGTCATTTCTAATGACACAGATCTAAGTAATGTAAGTTTTGCTGACTACGTTACCTTAACAGAGAAACTTAGTGGTACAGGTGATAAATTCAATTTTTTTAAAAAAAGTTTTTAAATCCACAAGATTCTTTCTATGTAATCTGTGGCCAGTAAAAAACAACAACCCTGTATAATTAAATTTGAAGTGAGTCTGCCTCCCACACATCTATAATATCTGCATGAAGAGGACAGTGCAGTTGCGGGAACACTGAAAATGCAATTACAAAATATTTTGAAGCCAGCCTGCCCTTCCATTATCACAGCTTTTTCTTACCGACACCAAAAGTAAACACCAGTGGCCTAAGCCTATGTAGTTCATCCGCAGTCATCTTATATGAATGTGCCCGAGTTCGCTTCACTAACACAGGCTGCTATTTCTGTGCAGAAATGTTAACAGTTGCACAATATAATGCAATCACCCCATTGCCTTCTGGTTAGAAGCAGGGCACCATTTTGTTTCCCAGTTGAACAAATGCTTTGGTCAACATTCTGAAAAAAGAACACTGTCCTTTTGAAGATCTACACATCCTTATACATTTCCAGTTCCCTTGGAAACTTAGATTCATAGGTTTTCTTCTCACAGATGTGAATACTCAATGTGTGGGTGGAAATGCAAGGCAAGCACTGACTTTAGAAGTTATGTTATCGCTCCTCAGGACTCTTTAGAATTCTGGTTTAGCTGTGAAGGAGCCAGTGATTGCAGGTATCCATGTATTGACAAACATGAAGAGTTTATAAAGGGGACGTATTTTGTTATTTGTTCTTTAAAAAGGGTACCAGTATTACAAGTATACATACATCTCTTATCAAGAGCTATAAAAAAAATAGTCCATTAGCCAGTACCTTTCATTTTGTATGTTAGAAATGCTTCTTAAATGCCTGGATTGTACTATGTAATTTGTGGGAGTTCCAGATTCATGTGAAGAGCTAAAGCGTCCCGCTGAACTCTTTTTTAATATTATTTTTAATGCCATTATTCTAATGCTTATTATTTCTCCTGTACAATTATTTGGAAAATATCCAGGAATATTTCACAAAGTTTGAATGTAACTTTAAAATATGATTTAAGTGCAATGGAATTAGTAGCTGCTGCAAACACCAGAAAGCAAATATTTTCTCTATTTTTGGCATTGTTGTTTTGGACATGACTCATTGTCTTTCTGTGTTATTTTTTAGGTATCGCACATCGAGATCTGAAGCCTGAAAATATACTCTGTGAATCTCCCAATAAGGTGCACCGGTGCTTTGTAATTCTACCTGTTTACTTTTCATTAGGCTTGATTTATTTCCTCGGTGATTTGACTTATATGTGTTTGTCCTTCTTCCTCCATTTCAGGTATCACCTGTAAAAATTTGTGACTTTGATCTTGGAAGTGGGGTGAAACTCAATAGTGCATGCACTCCAATCTCCACTCCTGAACTGACTACTCCGGTATGTAGGCTCCTGTATTTTGATGTGAGAACATAGGGCAACAATTCAATACGTTGTGCTGCAGAGTTTAGTTGCAAACTAGATGGATGTTAGTTGAATTGCAAAGAGTGAAATATCAAGCATGTCAATATTGCATGTTCTAGAGCAGGAGTGTCAAACTGCCGGCCCACGGGCCGGACGCGTCATCCCAAAACCGCGCCCACCCCATTTCCGGCAATGGAGAAAAAGCTCCGATACGTCGCGCAACGTCACGTGACGTCGCGAGTTTGACATGCCTGTTCTAGAGTCTCTAGACAATATCTTGCAATTTTTTGTTTTGGATTATAGATGCAAATAACTCTAATAAAAAAATATAAGCTACATTTCTCAAGGTTGAAAATTATAAGAAAATAGGTCCCAATAAGATCATGGAAATCTTGACATTAGTCTTCATGTGGGTATTGTTCAACTTCATACATAATTTTCTTAGAAATAGTTTTTTTATGCTTTCTTGCCATAGCAGTCCTCTCAAGCAGGTAGATTAAATAGTCTTAGTATAATAAGTTCTCAAAATTTTGCTGTGCTTTTAGAAAATATTGATTTAAAAAAGCAGACTGTATTTGTTTGTTCTGAAAGACATGATGGGCCCATCAAAGTGTCTTTATTTGTGCTAAATATTATATATATTCATTTGATAAGCAGGAGGCCCCGATTGGATGATGGGCAGATTGAAGCTGAAATAAATGTGGTGTAAGCTGGATAAGCATTCAGTTTTATGTACTTCAATGTCAAGAAAAAGTTGTTCCAAAATATTCCTTGAATGGATGCAAAGTTTGACAGAAAACAGAATTGTTGTGGGCAATTCCATCCAGTAAGGGGCAGCATAAGAAAATGAGTGGAATCAACCAGGAAGCAGGAAATCTAAAGACTGTTGAAAATGGTAGTATGCAAAAGCAGAATTACATATATATCAAGTCCCTGTGAGTGTACACAAGAGAGTGCAAATAAATAAGAAAAATTATAAACGAACTGGTTTATTTTCCTAGATCATATTCATCCTCTTGTAGACAACAAGAATTGCATATTTAATGCCATATAATAGGACTGATTGAACAGTCCTTTTGTAATGTATTTCAGATATGTTTAACATTGAAACTATTTGTGTGATTAATGACAGTTAACCTATTAACAGCCTCATATTAACATGCCAAATTCCAAAGGCATGGCTTACACATACTAAATAAAACCATTATCCAGGCTAGGTAAGAAAATTACTAGAAAATTAAGAAGAGAGAACATGATCAGTTATTTTCAAAAACAAAATATAACAAGTATACTGGGTATCTCAGTCTCTGAATAATTCCTTATAAAATGCACATTGGAAGAATTCAGATTTTGCTTTTACTTGTTTTCTTGTTATTGTTTAGATCAGTATTTTTCAATCTCGGCATCTTTAAGATGTATGAACTTCAACTTCTGGGATCTTAAAGCCATTGAGGTTGAGAAACACTGATTTAGATGGTTGCAATACCAGGATAAGGAATCCTGGGCTTATAAGATCCCTGGAATGTATTTCATTGTACATGTTTCTCCAGAACTCCTTCTAACTCATGACCAAACATTAAAAGTTCAGGAGAGATTAAACGTTGGAAATGATGAGTGAATATGAAACAGAACTAGGTCACTTCATATTGGACAAGACATTTCAAAGAGAATTGCAAGAGTTTTAAACTATGTATTTAAAAGAGTTTATATGCATTGCTTGACCCAACCCTTCCCATCCCAGAACTTGACTTGCAGAGGTTTTGGATGATAATGGGTATATTTGCATTTAATTAAAATCTGCAAGGTTAAATTGTGTCACCCAGCCAACTGTTTGTTACTACGCAAAAAGCATTTTAAAATTGTGTATATATTCAAATACTCTTTACCAAGACATCTACAAATTAACATTCTCAATTTCATTTTTGCTTCCTCATAATTCTTGCTGTTGCCCAGCAACTGTGCCATAGTTTATTGCCAGGATTGTGGGAGGCAGACCAGCAATCTTATGCTTATTTCCATAAAGTGTGAAATGATGCCCTCACTTAAAAAAAAAAAAGTCTTGGCTTTAAAAACGTTCAGTTTGTATTGTATTACAAATATGAATTAGATTTATGCTACAGCATGCCTGGGTCTGGGAATCTGTTATTTGCCAGGGTTAGACTGAATGAGTTGCATAGACTAAATTTCCAGAGATAACTGCTTTATATCTATAAGAAAATGGATAATAATCAGAGTAACTTGTATATAACTGATTAGATTAGGGGTGTCCAAGCTTGGAATCTTGGCTGGGGAATTCTGGGGATTGAAATCTATAGGTCTTAATGTTGCCAAGATTGGACATCTCTGGCTTAGATCATCCTCTCCTTCCTCCATCCTTCTGGACTTTTTCAGCATCTGCCAGTATCCGGCTACTAAACTGACACTGATTTAAAAGCAGCAGGATTTCCTGCATTGGGTTTAATACTCTGCCAGCTTTGTGTAGAAAGAATAGTCACTCAAAATAGCTATGAGATGTTACTAATCATATAATTTGGAATACAGGTGGTCCTCAACTTAAGATCCACAATTGAACCCAAAATTTATGTTGCTGAGTTTTGCCCCATTTAATAATAATAATAATAATAATAATAATAATAATAATAATAATAATAATAATAATAATAATAATAAAGTTGGAAGGGACCTTGAAGGTCATCTAGTCCAACCCCCTGCTCAGGCAGGAAACCCTATACCATTTCGGACAAATGGCTGTCCAGTCTCTTCTTAAAAACTTCTAGTGTTGGAGCATTCACCGCTTCTGGAGGAAGGTTGTTCCACTGGTTAATTGTTCTCACTGTCAGGAAGTTTCTCCTTAGTTCTAGGTTGCTTCTCTCCTTGATTAGTTTCCACCTGTTGCTTCTTGTCCTGCCTCCAGGCGCTTTGGAAAATAGCTTGACTCCCTCTTCTTTATGGCAGCCCCTGAGATATTGGAACACTGCTATCATGTCCCCCCTTGAGTTGTTAAGTTTGTCGATGGCGTCTCCATTGACTTTGCTTGTCAGAAGATCGCAAAAGATGATCACGTGACCCCGGGACACTGCAACTGTCATAAATGTGAAACGGTTGCCAAGCATCTGAATTTTGATCATGTGACCATGGGGATGCTGCAAGGGTTGTAAAATGTGAAAACCGGTCAAGTCACTTTTTTCAGTGAGCTGTTGTAAGTCGAAGACTCCCTATAGTGCATTTAACTTTAACAATGTGTATTGCATGCAGGGTTTTGGGAGGATCCGCCTTTTCAAAAAGAGTTATATATTAACGGCACAGGTAGCTCCGCTTCCCTTAATGACCACAGTTGGGACCGGCAGCTCCATTGGAAAGCACTATTGTCACTAAGCAGAAAATCATATAATCACATCAGGCTTATGGAATCACTTCCTATCCAGTCATTAAATGAGTCACTGGTCATTAAGTGAGATATCATGTGACCACCACTTGCAGTATTACTTCCATTAACTCTTCTTGTTGGAAGCAGGTTGTGAAAAGTGGGAAGGGCACTCGCACGACCGTGGGATGCTGTGACAGTAGTCAGTGCGAGGCATGGTTACAAAGCTGTTTATTTACACGTTTTGAGCAGTCACTAAACGAGGCAGTCATTAAGCAAGGACTTCCTGTATTGTGAATGCTTCCTTTCTGCAACTTTCTGAGATGAGTTCTGTCTCTTGCTAGTGTGGGTCTGCAGAGTACATGGCACCAGAGGTGGTGGAGGTCTTCACAGAGGAAGCCACATTCTATGACAAGCGATGCGATCTCTGGAGCCTAGGTGTGATTTTGTATATCATGCTAAGTGGCTACCCTCCATTTGTGGGTAATTGTGGTACAGACTGTGGCTGGGACAGGGGAGAAGTCTGCAAAGTTTGTCAGGTAATCCGTATACTTTTGACATGTAATAATGTAGCACAGAGGTGGGAAGCCGTGGCTCCTGTGTGACTTATGGACTTCAACTCCCAGAATCCCTGGCTCAGGAATTCTGGGAGTTGAAGTCCACAAGTCATAAAAGGGCCACGGTTCCCCACTCCTGATGTAGCCTATTTGATTGAGCTTCATTAAAACTATTTGGATATCTTCTGAGACATCTATAGACTTGAAGAATGAAGGCAATTAAAGCTATTTTCAAAACTGTTTCAGTTTGAATTTATAAACTCATAATGAATGTTTAGGTTTTATATTCAGATCATGTTCTCCATACTACATTTCCTAGGATTCCCAGTTTGGCTTCTGTTGCATGTAGAGAGGGAATAATATTTTTTTAAACTGTAACCCATTCAAAAATATTTGTAAATATATTTAAAAACAGTATTCTGAAAAACAGTGAAATGCAGTTTTCCATAAAACCGAAGGAATTTAAGTGCAAAGATATGGCAAAAATATTTCCAAAGTTTCATCTGCATAGTGGGAGGCGGTGGTGGGGAGCTCTAAAGAGGACCAGAAAAAAAATGAAATTTTAATTCTGAACTCTCAGCAAAACCCAAATATATATTTTTTCCCCGTAGAGTAAGCTTTTTGAGAGTATCCAGGAAGGCAAGTATGAGTTTCCTGACAAGGATTGGTCCAGCATCTCCGGTGAAGCCAAAGATCTCATCTCAAAGCTCTTGGTTCGTGATGCCAAACTGAGGCTTGGCGCTGCCCAGGTTCAAGAACATTCCTGGGTACAAGGCGTAAGTGGTGCCCCCTATTTCTATATGCCATTTATGCATGTGAACCAAATCTTACAAAATAACATAATCGGAAAACAGCTGTCATCAAAACCATATCTATGGTGGTGGTGGTGGTGGGGGGGAGATCTTGGCTAAAAATGTGAAAATAATGATGCTGTCTTATACCACACAAGTCCAGATCCCTAATGGCAAACTACAAACTATCTCCCAGTGCAGAGTCACTCAACCTCTCTTATTCTAGCTAAGTAAAACAGATGGATCTACAATTGGTTTCCTATATCTACAAATATTCTTGATTACTGAGTACTTAAAAGTTTTCCTTTGAATCGCAAAGGGTTGTTTGGTACAAGAAAAACCAAATTCTATTAATATAAATGTATTGTTCTTTAATGAACGTTTCTTTGGACATTGTAATTGCCAATATCTAGTCAGTCAACATAACATCTCACTGTTAACATGTGAAGAGTGTTCAAAGTAATGAACTGTGAAGGTTGAGTATCCTTTGATTAGTAAAGTTTTTCTCCAGGGTTGCTTCACTTACACTGCAACTTTTTTTTTTTGCTTTCAGCATGCTTCTGAAAGAGGATTGCCTACACCCCAAGTTCTTCAAAGGTAAGTTTTTCTGGAGGTTTGTCATAATGAATTGAAAAAGTGATTAGAACTGTTTCCAACCTTGGTGACATTAAGACGTGTGGACTTCAACTACCAGAATTCCCCATCCTGCTTGGGGAATTCTGAGAATTGAAATCCACAAGTCTTCAAGTTGCCAAGGTTCAGAATTGCTGCAATGGACCCATCTTCTAAACCAGTTGGAGAAGCACTGGCTTAGAAGATGGATCCATTGCAACCAGAGGAATTTCGGGAGAAAGCAAAGGGCTGCAATGAATTGGTAAAACTTTCCCAGAAAACATTGTTTCTTGTGTCTGAAGAGCTACTAATTGTTCCCATCACTTCTTGTTTGGAGATGAATCACAAAACTAACTTGGTTATAAGGAAGATAATGAAGAGACAACTTGTCTTTTTCCGATGGGCTTCACAATTAGATTGTTAGTTCCTCTGGTCTAAACTAATTTTCTTTTCTCAATTTTCCCCGCAGGAACAGCAGCACAAAAGAGTTGACTCTTTTTGCTGCTGAAGCCATTGCTCTGAACCGCCAACTCTCCCAGCATGAA
Source organism: Protobothrops mucrosquamatus (assembly GCF_001527695.2). Classification (NCBI taxonomy): domain Eukaryota; kingdom Metazoa; phylum Chordata; class Lepidosauria; order Squamata; family Viperidae; genus Protobothrops; species Protobothrops mucrosquamatus. Next base: position 1,524,898 of record NW_015386470.1, read on the forward strand.
AATCAACTCAGTGAAGAACAGGAAAGTCTCACACAGGCCATATGCTCCATGAAGCTTTCTCCTCCCTCTAAATCCCGCCTGGCTAAGCGTAGAGCCACGGCTCAGGCTACCAAATCCACTGACTTCCAGCCAGCTCCTCAGGCAGCTCTTTAATGTACATTTTATGTTTGTTAATCCAAGGTTAGCTTTGGTTATAACTGTTGTAAGGCACTTGTCACTGATCAGCATATTAGTGCCCTCTCTTTACAACAAAGAAACTTTAGAACCTTGGAGGAGAACGATGGAATGATGGAATTTTTTTTTTAAAATGGATAAATGCTTTGAGTTCTGTGAAGTTCTTAGATGAAATTGCTGCTCTGTTGCAGTGTAACAAACCACTTAGGCAATATTTGCACACTGTCCTCCAAAACCAGAGGATACATCTTTGTTGCCAAGCCTTGTGACTAATAGAAGGCTGAATTTAAAGGGCATTGAGGGAGCTTTCAGTACTTTTACAACTCCAAGTCCCTACTTGCAGTCACACAAAAAATTGGAATAGGTTTCTTTTAGAAAAATTTCGTTGTTCTGCCTTTTTTTGTTTTTAGCTTTTTTTGTCTATTTAACAGTTTGAATTAAACTTCAAAGGACATGAATAGTAACTCATTACTGTTGGGGTTGCTTCTAATGTTGTTACCCTTTGTAATATTATGGGGACGTCTATTTAAGAATGAAGGTTATTTAATCTGGAGTTTCCTTCTTTCCTTTCTTCCTTTGATCAGAAAGGATACATTACATGAAAGTGCTGTGAAGAGCTAGTAAAGAATGGTCTCCTTGCTATACTTTGGCAGAGAAGGAAGCATAAACCTCCCTTTTGCTATCTTTAAAACAAGGAATTAGTGCATTTAAAAAAATACCACCTTGATTTGTTCCCATACTGTTAAGCATGGAACTAAACAGCAGGATTTGGTGCCAGTCCATCATCCTTGGCCTTTTGAGTCATCATTTGAATCGTTATTCTGCATCTGCTATTGGAGACCATTGCAGTTAAAATAATTACAGCTTCTGTTCAACTTGAAAATAGAAGAAGTGGCTGAAACACAGGCACCCATGGGGGCCTTTCCCTTTTCTGGTCACCTTGAATGCTTGAGAAAAAGATCCGGAGGAGCACTTAATTGATAACTGTGAAATATTTAAGTATGTGCCATGTTGATCAATTTTCTTATCTCTGTAGCCAAGCAGCTAGATCAAGGGTCTTCAAACTTGGCAACTTTAAGACTTGGGGACTTCAACTCCCAGAATTCCTCAGTCAGCCCTGGCTGGCTGAGGAATTCTGGGAGTTGAAGTCCCCAAGTCTTAAAGTTGCCAAGTTTGAAGACCCCTGAGCTAGATCCATAGAGCTTGGTAAATCAGCATAGACTTGGAGTAGCTTTTGTTGTTGATACATATATTCCACAGTCTATCTTATATAAGGAAATAAAGGTGAAAGTGAAGAAAGGGATTTTTATAGCCAGATAAATATTTTTCCATTATCAGTTGCAAATAATAGCTCATCCGTTAATGTTAGGCCTCTCATACATATTCAGAGGGAGAGAGCAATGCACAAACACATACATATACAGTAAATACCAATTAAACAGTCTTATATCTTGAACTTTGGAGGACCTAGTTCATGTAATGTTGGATGGCAGTACAACTTAGGGCCACAAATTTAGGTTTTTATTTTAAATTATAGCGTACTATTGTGGTTAAGTTCTCATGTGATCACCCATGATTACAATAGTCATTTTAAACTTACATTTAGGAACTGAACATCTTACAAATCCTTGGAAAACTATTAATATCATTGAAATTCATTAAAAAAGCAAAATTTGGTAATTTAGGCCAGTACATTATATAAAGCAGGAATTATCTAATATTTGAAGATCAGTATTAATACCGAAGGAGTAGGAATACAAATCCAACAACTTTAGAAGGATAATGAGATTTTCCAAAATTTGCCTGTCAAATAACTTCACATTCTGCCTTTAAATATATTTTCTATATTTTATACACTTTTAAATTAGTGAGTAGTGATGATAAAAACATGTAGACTGGGTGCTGCACTTAAAGTTTTTATATATTGTACATTTAATAATGTTGGTTTTTAAGTACTGTTAAATTACTGTTACACTTGTAATATACTCCATGGTTAACTGTGAAAGCATTGGATAAACTCAGGAAATAATATTTCCATATGACGCATCATTGCAGTGTAATGAAAATTAAATTTGTCTAATTTCTAAACTAGTTTGCTTCCTTATTGATCTGCATAGTAAAAGAAGCACCCTCTTTCACAATCTGGAATTCAAAGATTGCGTTATGTAATGGACACTGACCTTCTTTTGTACAGCACTCTGCATCATGTCAGAGAAAAGCTTTCCACAATTCTGGCTAATGATTTATGCCAGAGTTGTTTCTAATACTAAGATCGAAAGATCTTTGTGAGTGTGTGTGAGGGTATGTGTTGTGTGTGTGTGTCTGTGTGAGAGAGAATGAGAGAGACTCGGCTAAGGTTTTTTTTTTTTGGATAGTGCTAATTCTATATTTATTGTATGGCACATTCACATCACATTTCAATAACAACACAAGGGATAAAATTAAATACGTAAAATTAAATATGTAAAACCTAAAATATAAATGTCTAGATATAATTTTTAAATTCTATATCAAAGTATGCCATTTTGGAAAAAGAAACACAAAGAGAACCAGTGGAGCGAAATATAGTTAGTTGACCCTTAATGTTTCTCTAATAGTTTTCATTGTCTCTCAAGAGGCTTTCATCAAACTTATTTGGGTTTCTTCTCAGAACTGGGTTGGGACAACTTGCCTATACACTGACGTGTTCCTGCCCTGATTTAAATATTACAGATAGTCAACACCACAATTGATCCCAAAATTTCTGTTGGAAAGCAAAACATTGGTTAAGTAAATTTTGTCCCATTTTACACCTTTCTTGCCACAGTTGTTAAGTGAATCACTGAAGTTGTAAAGTTAGTAACAAGGTTGTTAAGTGAATCTGGCTCTCCCATTGACTTTGCTTGTCAGAAGGTCGCAAAAAGTGATCACATGATCCTGGAAGACTGCAATTGTCATAAATATGAGTCAGTTGCCAAGAGTCTGAATTTTGATCACATAACTATGGGAATACTGCAATAGTCATAAGTGTGGAAAATGTCATAAGTCACATTTTTCAGTCCTATTGTAACTTCAGATAGTCAGTAAATAAACTGTTGTAAGTTGAGAACTACCTGTATAGAACAATTTAGATGTTATAGAGTTGGAAAGATTATAAAATAATATCTAGTCCAAACCTCTGTCAATCCTGGATCCTAGACAGTGGTTTGGGGATATGTGGATTTTCACTCACAGAATTCCCAACTAGCAGTTCAAGTTGGCATCTAGCCTGAATCTAATTCCTTGAAACTTTAATCTTTTGAAGCATTAGATAATAAGTCTATTACCCCTTCTATCTATCAGTCCTTCAAATATTTAACTGACTATAGTCATATCTCAGGTCTCTTGTATATTAAACATATCTAGACACTTGAATTGTTCTTGATGTTGTTTGGTTTCGATATCTTGGTAGTCTCTAAATTTGCTCCAGTTTGTCAGTGGTTGTGAGACTAGATACAGTTTTTGAAGCGGGATCTGAAGGGCGGAGCAGAGTAGAACAGTTCCTTCCCATAATCTGGGTTGTACACTTTTGTAAGTATTCAACGAGTTGTGCCTTTTTTAGCAAGTGCATCACGTTATTGACTCAGGTTTAACTTCTGATCAATAAGAACACACAAATCCTTTTCCAAATCCAGCTCTTCTCCTTCCTAAATGTATACCTTCAATTTTTCCTATTCAGATTCAGAAATTCACATTTCTCCTGATTATGTCTTTTCAAAATCTGGGGACAGTGATAAATCACAGTGGCAGTTGGTGAAAACAAGATGGCCCCTAGCATTTATAACAATTGAAAGAAACACGGTTCACTATTAAAATATAGGCAGTCCTTGTTTAGTGACTGGCTTGGAGAGCAACCATTCAGTTACAGTGGTGATGAAAAAGTGACTTGTCAACCAGCATTTAAGACTTTCACAGCATCTGTCTCAGCCATATGTTCACCATTACAGTCAGTCAATCAGTACAATATTACATAGTCCTATGCCCCCCTTCCAATTTCCTAAATTGAGCTATCTTGAGCTGCTTTTCTCCAAAGCACAGCATCTCCCTAAAAAAAAGTGCTATCTACGAGTTAATAAGTTCAGGTATGTGATCTTAATTAGTTGATTAGAATCTGCCACCTGCCAGAAACTGACAAGATCCTAATCGGTTTCACATTAAAGGCTTTTCTTTGCCTCCTAAGGTATTAATGGCTTGAAGCAAACAGCTGGAGTTAGCATATTCCTTACTATGCGTATTTCCCAGTGTGTTCCTGATTACTTCCTAGTAACTCCTTCCTCTCCAATGAATGTAAATACAAACATTAATTCCCATCTTGCTAATTTTCCCAGTGCTGGGCTAAGAATTCCAAAGGATGCGAAGTGGGGTAAAAGTTCTGTAAGATTTGCCCTTTTACCTGGTTTCCCTTTGACTTGAGTGCTGGAAAACCTTCCCTGCTGTTTGGGCTCACCTGGCTTTTTGGGGTCATATCTGACAATGTAAAGTGAAGATAAACTGAAGTAAAATTGTACATCCAGTTGTGGTCACATGGTTTTTCACTTAGTAACAGCCTTGCTTAATGACCAGGTTGCTGGACCCAACTGCAGTTGCTAAACAAGGACTACATGTACATATGCTGAGCTCATTAACAAGTTTACAGATATATAACAATAGTACTAATATACTAATATTAATAATACTAATATACTTCAAAGCTAATAATTGGTTAGCAACCCCAAATGAACATTTCCTGGTGTCTTGATAAATTCCAAACACTAAATATTTGAGAATACATACAGCTTTAGATAATAATACTTCTTTATTAGTATATTACTAGCCATATGAACTAATGTTCTAAATCCTGAGCTGCACCTCCATCAGCAAGGTAAATATAACTATTATATATTATCTAACATGCCCAATAGATATGAAATGCTTTTTTTTGCTACTCTAACCTCCTTTTAAATCAATTTCATATAGTTTCAAATGACCTACCACTGATTTACCAAGACAAGAAATTTTGTTCATTATTACAGAAATCTCATAAATAATACCAATTTCATCAACTTATTTCAACTTCAAATAGCATTACAGGGTGGGAAGCCACAGTTAATGCCTCCAAAATTACTAAGTATTGTAGAATTTTGGAAGCAGCAGTAGTATCTGGGGAAAAAACAAGCAGAATGATAGATGTTAAAACTCAGTAAACTGCCAGTAAGCCCTCTGAGGCAAATAAAACTTTTTTATTCCATAAAAGTTTAAGAACTAGAATGTTTTGAAATGCACTGTTCAAAATAATAATGTTAAGAATGATCTAGTTGATCCCAAACCAGGCTTAGATGTTTTTAAATTTGGGTTATCCCTTAATACTGTAGGTAAATAAATCAAGACCATATCTGCAAACTATTATTTTTTATCTACAGGTAGTATATAAAAGTCCTCGATTTACAACAGTTCACTTAGTGACTATTCAAAGTTTCAACGGCACTGAAAAAAGTGACATTACCGTTTTTCACGCATGTCTGTTGCAGCATTTCCATGGTCATGTGATTTACATTCAGATGCCTTGCAACTGACTCATATTTATGACGGTTGTAATGTCCCAGAGTCATGTGATTATCTTTTGCAGCCTTCTGGCAAGCAAAGTCAATGGGGAAGCCAGATTCACTTAACAATTATGTTACACACAACTGCAGCGATTCACTTAACAAATGTGACAAGAAAAGTTGTAAAATGGGGCAAAATTCACTTAACAAATGTTTCACTTAGCAACATAAATTTTGGGCTCAATTGTGGTTGTAAGTTGAGGACTACCTGTATGTTGTGCAGAATGAAGTGTAAGTATAAAACAGTTCCCTATAAAATCTGGGATCTCAATCCAAGTAGAACTGAATTCTGATATTCATATTTCCATATATATATAATCGGAGCTAAGATAAATGACCAGTGATAAACTTGAATGCATAGAAAGATAATTCCATAGAATATATTGTAATTTGTATATATAATGTCACTGAGTAAACATTTGAAATGCAAAGATGATTTAAGAAGTGGTTGACCAGTTTTTACTCTGTGTGTGTGTGTGTGTGTGTGTGTGTGTGTGCATGCAAAAGTCCTTTACTGGCCATAAATCATCCTTTCTGAGGCCGTCATTAATTCAAACCATCATTAAATGAATGGTCATAAGTAAAGGAATACCTGTAAAAACTATGAAAATCCAAAATAAATCAAAACTCACCTGCAAAACATCCAAGAAACTATTCCAAAGGCCTTCTCAACATCTTTAGGTGTTTTAGTTTATTTTGATTTCAAGCAAGAACATCGGTTAAAAATGTGATATTCTTGGATATTTGACAGCCCTACCAAAATCTATACTGAATGCATAATAAACAGTTAAAATCTTAACATCCATATTTATAAAGAAACAGATATATAATTAGAGTACGTAATAGCATGCTTGCCCAGTTTAAGAATAGCTGTTTACCTTATTAAAACTAAAATATATTTATTTTATGAAAAGACTTAATCATATTCTTCTACTAAAATAGAAGAAAAAACTCCAGCATAATTTGATACTGAACTATTGGAAAACCATCAGAGTCAGGAATCTTCTCTGATTTTATAGATTTAATTATAATGACAAAACTTTGAAGCATAAGAGGTACAATAAAATTAATAATTTTGTATGATAAATAAGATAGATGCATTCTCTGTAAAAAAAAAATCCATACTCTTCTGTTGATGAATAATTACATTATACAGTTGAGGCTAACACAGAGAATATTAAAATAAATGATAGAATAGATTAAAATGCAAACAATTGTTGATACAGACTCCCTTTTCTACCCAAAATAGCTGGTACTGCATTGTGTTTCTTAGTTTGCTTCTGCATTTGTTCCAGGGAGTCTATGGTTGAATTCAGGAGCACCAAAATGACAATAAATATTAAATGCCGACAATCATTTCAACATTCAGCTTAGGAAGTCTACTAATTAAAACATAAAAATTAGAACTTCAAGAAAATAATTTCAAAAATGGAATGAATTGCTTATAGAAAAAGATAGCATCTGGAACGCTTTCAAACATTCGTTTTTCCTTTCATCATGTCTAGCTAATATTAGACCATGAAGGTGAAAAAGCCAACCTGGCTTGTTGCTTTCTTTTGATCCAGTTCAACCAATGAACCGTTCACCACTGAGATGAAGTGAGGTTTGTTCACCATTGAGGTGAGTGAGGGAAGCCAGTAAGCACTACAGTTTTGTGATACAAAATTTCTGCAGTGTTCCTGAATGACTTCTTTTATCAGTGTCCTTAGATAGATAATTCATCCTTTAGTATAAATCAACCGCTGAGGGAACTCTTTTTGGTTCATGATTCTAGTGTGAAAAGAATCCATTTTAGATCTGTGCTGGCATTATGTTTTCAAGGCATTTAATTATGTGAATGCTATGTAAAAAGGAGGTGTCTTTGAGGTTTGGGGAAAAGAATCCTTCCTGCTTAATTCTTAGGGCTTATGTTTATCTTGTGGACCATTCCCCTGGTAAGGCATAAGCATCTAGTTTGGTTTCTTTAGGAACAGGCTACCATGGCAACTAAAGGTTTGACAATTCCAAAGAAGCGAATGATGGTGCCCACTTGAAAAGCTTCCCTTTTATGCCTTGCTTTATCACTTATATTTTTTTTTACTAGTTGTTACCAACATGAAGAGATTGTATGATTATTTTTCTTCAAGGGAAAGGTTCAGACTCAGAAACTTGCAAGCTTCTTTTCTCTTGAAAGGCATTGTCAGGAGAGAATAGGAAAAGCCAAATGAAAACACATGGTTCACAGTTCACTTGAGCTGAATGGCATTGTGTCCAGAAGTTGCCTTGTGCAGAGGATACAATTTAACTGAGGAGCATGGTGTGTATGTGTGTGTGTGGGGGGGGGGCAGTGAGAAAGGGAGAGTGAATAGAACTTCCAGATTCCATATATATTTTTTCAGCTAAGTTTGCTTTATTTTTTTACATAGTTAATTTCATCTCACAATATGAAATACGGACTGTGGAATATATTGAACTGACATGTGTTAAATAGAATTTCAGACAAAACTTGGAATTATTTAATAAAATGTCCACCCAGTAAACATCTCATCTGATCTCATCAGTATTAGTATACCATCTGGTACATAAAGGTCAGGACTTTTTTTTCTCATAGAACGCCCAGAACGGAGTTCCGGCGCCTTTTTTGGATGGAACCTTGTTGGGTAGGCAAGGTGGGTTGTATGATATGTGTGAGTTCCGGCACCTTTTTTTTTTTTTTTTTTTTACAAAAAAAGCACTGATAAAGGTAGTCTTCGAATTAAGACAATTGAGCCAAACACTTTTGTTGCTAAGTGAAACATTTGTTAATGTTAATGAACTTTGCCCCATTTTACAACATTTCTTAACACAGTTGTTAAATCAGCGGTTCTCAACCTATGGGTTGCGACCCCATTTGGGGTCGATCGACCATTTCACGGGGGTCGCCAAGCAAGGCTGTCCGCCATTTTTTTGTCCGCCATTTTTTCCCCCTTTTCCGGCGGGTGCCTTACCTCCCTTCGGCTGGGCCAGCTGGTGGTCGGCCTGCTTCGTCTCTGCTGCTTGCCAGCTACGGCTCAGCCGGCGCAGGGGGTGGAACCACGCATGTGCGGCGCTCCCGGGCAGGGAAAGTCCTCGACTTACGACCGGTTGGGTAGTCCTCGACTTACGACCGGTTTAGTCCTCGACTTACGACCGGTTTAGTCCTCGACTTACGACTGGTTGGGGGTCGTGGCATTAAAAAGGTTGAGAACCACTGTGTTAAATGAATCTGGCTTCGCCATTGATTTTGCCTTTCAAAAGGTTGCAGAAGGTGACCACATGACCCCAGGACACTGCAACCATCATAAATATGAGTCAGTTGCCAAGCATCTAAATTTGGATCATGTGACCATGGGGATGCTACAGTGGCTGTAAGTGTGAAAAATGGTCATAAGTCACTTTTTTCAGTGCCATTGTAACTTTGAATGGTCACTAAATGAACTGTTGTAAGTCGAGGACTACTTGTATTTGGAACTGGCCTACTGCAGAAGCAATCATAGCACCAGGGCTTTTTTTCAGCCGGAACGCGGCGGAACCGCGTTCCGGCACCTTTTTCCGGGCCGGCCGCACCGGAAATAGCCCCTCCCACACCGGAAATAGCCCCTCCCAAATTTTACTTGCATTCCTGTTCTCTAAAGGGGCGGTCCTAGGGTTTGATGAGGGCGTGGCCAGGTTTGAGTTCCGCCACCTTTTCT
>NW_015386470.1:1534460-1547335 GCF_001527695.2 Protobothrops mucrosquamatus
CACATTATGGTATGTGCAACATACTTTCATTTCTCTTTCAAAGATTGAAAGATCACCAATGCAGGAGAAAAAATTGGGCCCATAGCCTTTTTCAATCTGCCTGTATCTCTGTGGGTACATATGTGAACATGGAGCAACATAAAGGTCTTTGTAAAAATAGTGAAAATCTTGCCAAGAAACTGTGGGGACTTGTCCAGGCAAGTGCTGAGAATTGAATATGATTGAATGGAAAGAAAAAAAATATTACAATTCTTTTGTAGCAACAAAAGATTGAGTCACATATAGAGTCCCAAAACTGATCAATCCTGGAGGACATACCTGAATCCTGGTAAGATTCAAGGAGAAGCAGATAAAAGTTATGCTCACCACTTGGGAATTTCACCCAAAAGGGATAGATGAAAATAATCTGGGCTTCTCTGTAATGAGGTTAAAAAGAAACGCATGGCTCAAAGACCCTTCTCTGTGGGGGCATATGTGTTGATATAAGATAATCTATTTGAAGCCTCTCAGCAAAACAATCAAGGATAATTAATGCTATTTGACCAAAGTAAAGATATACTGAAGCTTTGAAACAGTAGTAGAAGAAAGGTAGAAAGCTGGTGCATACTGATTTGAAAAAAATCTCACGCTATGTATTAAAGAACCAGCCTTAGACTGATTTGGAAAATCAATATCTCAGATCCATTGCTTTAGAAAATTTCTGGCACTTTCAAAGCCTCCTGTGTAAGGACTCTCTGACAAGAGTCCTAGGGAGTGAAGCTTGCCAATAGCTTTCTTTTTAATCATCTTGACTTAAAATAGTCTGGAGGAACTAGTGGGGCTAAATCACACTGATGTTACCTAGTTGGGTAATGAAACATCTGCAAGCAAATAACCAAGAATTCCACAAACAAGAAAGCTGCATGCCTATTATCTTTTGCTCAGATAAGCCCATTCCAAACAGCATGAGGATAGATTGGTACAGAGTAGAAATAATGGATCATTATATAAAGGGAATCCATTAATAACAAAATAGGCATATTTGAGAAATAGACTAGCTCCCTTCTTTCTTTCAAAACTCTGAAAACCTTCTTTTGGTTTTCTCCTTTTAGGAGCAAATATACTTCTAATGTAGGCCTGGGTATCCCTCACAAACACTTTCTTCAAGTTTTACGGTTCCAGCTTTAAATCAAAGTAATAGTTTCTACCAGCAAGGATTCTGGGTATATATTTCTATGTGGAATTCTGTCCCCAGGATTTTTCTCTTAGTTACTTCAATACATCTTCTTTCTTTCATCCCATCAATTTCATTGCTGTTGATGTTGCTTTTTAACTGCTGTCCTTCCTTCCTTCCTTCCTTCCTTCCTTCCTTCCTTCCTTCCTTCCTTCCTTCCTTCCTTCCTTCCTTCCTTCCATAGCCAGAGAGTAAGAATATATTTCTATGTACCTGATTCAAGTAATCTTGCCTGACTTATTGTTATGTAACAAGAATGGCAGGAGTACTGCTTTAGAGTCACGGCAACCTATTTTTAGATGTTGTTCCCTGAAGACCTATTATACGACTTCATTAAAGACTTGATTAAAGAAACAGTCTGTTTTGCAGGAGCTTAGCTTATTATATGAATTACTATCCTATACCTTAATAACCATGTATTATGAAAAACACCTGCACTCAGCCCTTCTGTTTATGATTACCAATAATCTAACCACTCTTTACTCAGCAGGTAAAACTTGTACTCAGATTGTATATTTTCTTCTAAGCCTGACATTCATTAGCATATTAACATTAGGGAAATCACTAAAATTTTCTGCAAATTTTGGGAAGTGTTTCTTTCATATCAACTTTTCCCCCCCTGAAATGCCAGCTTTTAACATCAGACCACTATACTACGGCTACTCCTTCGCACCCTAATCCACCCACCTTATGTGTTTACTGAACATTGGTTTGAGAACTGTTTATGTCTCAGTCTTGGGAAGCAGGCAATAGCAAGGCACATCTGAAAAACCTTGCCAAGGAAACTTCAGGGACTGTCCATGCAGTTGCCAAGAGTCAAAAAAAGATTTGAAGGCATAACAATAAAATGAAAAATAAGGTTGAGAAATTAATTGTTATGGTTTCCAAGAGTTTGTATTTTCAAGATTTTGTATTTGTATTAAAGATACTATCCTAAAATTTGTGCCAGTAGGGGGGGATGTATCAAAATAAGATCTCTGAGGCTAATTATATATATATTTCCAATGACAGAAGAAGATGAAAAGTTATTGTAATCACTCATTCTTGCCCTTAATCTGTAGGTCAAAGCTTAATTGAGGATCTGCAGGACAGATATCAAATAACACCAAAAGAGACAGTAGGACAGTAACAAATCTTGAAAAAGGTTTGTTCAGAAATCACACCCACCTGCTTACAGGCTCAGGTGCATATGACCCCAAACAGCCAGGATTCCAGCCTTGTTGGCTCCTGCCATTTGAGCCAAACTGGTGGGGGAGGTTAGAGCTTCCCAAACATACAGTACAAGGGAAAATTTAGGCTCTCATTTCTTCCAAAAATGGAGTTGATCTGTGAAGAATGAATGCAACCACCTGGATCAAGTTAAATTTTAAGTGTATTTTAACCTCCTTTTCTTGGGTCACTTGATTTCCTTCCCCGCTTCTCCATTATCCATACTGTCTGTATTGGCATCTCAATTAATGTATGGCTTTCTTGGGAGGGAGATTCTTAAAGCATTTATGTCTTCTTGGTTGCTAAATACCCAATTTCACTAATGTTCAGAAAGACAGAGAGAGTATTGGCTGGGGGTGTAAAAACAAAATCCATTCCAGACAAGACAGTATGTGCATAAAGAACACAAAGCAAAACAAGGAAATATTGACCATCTGCCTATATTTGTACTCCTGTACGAGTTCAGCAGAGTCTGTAGGTCCTGAATAAATTGGTGTTAGAATGAAATGACTTCAAGTTAAAAACAAAATCTCCTTCTTGAATCCAATAGAGGTTAGGAAAGAAGAACAAGCTACAATAGAGATTAGAAAAGAACATATTAGAAAAGAAGAGCTTTCCAACAGGAGCCTTGCATCCAGAAGGGATCCCAGATTACATACCAGATCAGTCTAAGGAATGGCCACCTCACACAGAACTAACGTACCAATAAGGCTACCATATCTGGATGACGAAAAGTTGGGTGACCACTTGGCAGCAGCAAAGAGATTCAGAAAAGACAGTATATTTGTTGCCATTTATTGGTTATCTGAATTTTTGCAATCTGGACAGTGTAGCTCTAATAGATCCATCACAACAGGCGCTATTTTATAGCTAAGTTAAAATAGATTCTACCCAAAATGTATTTGGGATCAGAAGTAAAACAGGGTTGACCCTGATTGGCATTTAGGTGGCATTCTCAAGGAAATGCCCAACCTGAAAGCCAGTTGAAAAAAAACACACCCTTTTAGAAGCAGTGGCAAACTACTTTTCATTTCAGCTAAGAAAATTACATGGACATAGCCAGGAAGTCAGCAGGAGCCGAGCTCTTTTTGCAGGAGAGTTGACCTTTTAGTTTTTTAAAAAGGTAATATTTTGTTAAACAATTGCAATATTGCGATTTATTGCAATACTTGTTTATATTATTTATAGCAATACCTGTTCTGCCTGAAGCAACAAAATGTCTCCAAATGATCCTGGGTGTTTGTTGGATATGAAAAAGTTTTCTGTTTTGAGGGGCAAACCCAAGAGCATCTGCTGTGTGTGTTTGTGTTCTTTAAAAAAGGTCAAAAGTAACTGCAACTGTGTGATGAAAACCCCATCATTTTTGTTTATGCTGCATGCCTGGGGAATGTAAACAAAAAAAAAGACATGGGTTTCAGTAGCAGTCATAGATGCCATTTTGAAATTATTGACCCACCAGTCCAGATGCTCCTAGGTGAAAATAATATTAATGAGGACAATAATTTTCCTCCCACTCAAAGCATACTATTTTTATATTGATTCTTCAATACAGAGGACATTTTATTTATATAAAAAAATGTACTGTTTCTCTTACTTGGATATGACAAGAGACAGCCTCTTCAAGTACAACTCAATTCTCTATACCAGGGCTTTTCAACCAGTGGTACGGGTACCACCTGCGGTACATTGGAACCTGGCAGGTGGTACGCGACCATCCTAGAAAAGTGGTAGCGGGGGAGGGGAATGAGCTGAACCGGTGGCAGCACCGCACAAGCCTGAGTGAGAGATGGCTGGAGCTGCAGGGCTGTCAGGGCTCAGCAGAAGAACCAGGCGCTTCGGGGCTGTCAGGGCTCAGTGGAAGCACCAGGATCAGCGCCAGGCTCCAGCTGGAGCTCGGTGCTGATCCTGGTGCTTCTGCTGAGCCCTAAAGAAGCACCAATCAGCTGGAATGTTGCAGCATCTCCAGGGTCTTGTGATTTACATTCAGATGCTTGGCAACTGATCCATATTTATGACGGTCACAGTGTCCCAGGGTCATGTGAAGTGACCAAAACCTGCTGCAACCACCCAGCAGACGGGGGGAATAAAAACCAAACACCCCCACCCCACTCCTGCTGCCAATCCCCAACAAAAATGCTCACAACAATGAAAACCTCGAACAGGAGGAAGAGCGCCGCTGGTTGGGCAGGCAGGTGTCTTGCTCGGCTGTGGCTTGGGGGGCACTTTTTTCAGTGCCATTGTAACTTCGGACAGTCATTAAGCAAACTGTTGTAAGTCGAGGACTACCTGTACTTTATCACTTTTTTCCTTTTTTTGGGGGGTCATCAAGTTTTTGACATCTTGCTTGACTGGTGGTACTCGGATATTGCCATATCCTAAAAGTGGTACAATGGGTGAAAAGGTTGAAAAGCCCTGCTCTATACACCCTATGGATCAAACACAACAATTATAGCTGCATGTAAATGAACTTGAGCTTTCTAGAGGGAAATCTTTTAAACCGCATTCTTAATATGAAGACAAAAGTTAACAAAGCTTCAGCCCTTCCTGACTTCTCATCCCAGTAGATTGTAGTCTCAATAATGAGTTTCTGACCACACCACTTTCCACCCAGTAGACTGAGAATTATGTCTGGAATATAAAAATGAGAATGATCAATATTGCGAACTAGGTGTCATAGCTTCATAAAATAGATTTGGATGTTCATTGCAATAAGTGTAGCTTAGTTAAAAACATAAGGAAATGGCAAAATTGAAGATCAATTATCTGTAAATAAGATTTCAAACACTCAATTTTACTTCACTTTGATGTACTACTAATTCGAAAGATAGGGGCTGCAAGAATATGAACAACCACTGGATGGCAGTATGTTAGACTGTTGATGTCTCTTTATTGACATCTGGTGAATATCTGAACATCTACAATGCAGATGTCCAGATAAAAGTACAATACAGCATTATATTCTCCCAATTATTTACTCTTGCTTCAGGACAGAAAGCTAGCAAAGATACTTGGAACAGGTATGCAATATTTGTCTTTAATATGATATCATAAGGTCATAAATAGCTAAGATACAGGTTACATTAGAACACAATCTGAATTTCCAAATAGGGTTATTTAATGTTTGGACTGAAGAAATGAGGGGATGTCCTGTTTATTGTCTCTTGGTTTGCACGAGAGGGCAGAGACTGTTGTTCACCTTTAAAAGTGTGTTCCCCAATTTTGAATTTTGAATCTGAAATTTTGCAAATCCAAGCATTGACCCTAGGTAAAATTTTAATGGAGCAGATAAAATTATCTGCTCCATTAAAATTATTCTCTTAATTTGGATCTCAGTGTTAGTTCTTTGTTATGTGTATGTAAGGTTAAAAAATACAAATACTATGTATATATCTGTAATTCTAAAACCTACATTGTATGAATTGTTAAAAGGTATTTTAGTGCCAGAGCTGTATCAAAAATAACTTCCTGGAAGGAGGATCAAATCTTTTCAATCATTTTAAGTTCTGATTATTTTCCTTGCTAGTTTTGTTTGTTTTGTACTGCTTTCCCATTTTTGTGTTCAGCCCTGCCAATGAATCTGCAAAATCTTGTTAGCTGCATCACTGAGACATTCATGAACAAGAAGACTTAAAAGAGATCTTATTTCCCAGCTCCAAATTCTGCAGAATTCTGTTATTACAACCCCACTCTAGTATAACATTGGATACTTGGCAGAAAATCCCCAAACGTCTGAAGAAAGAAAAGGACTGTTTAAGTCACCATTCCTGAGAACAGTTGAAAAAACTGTAATTTGGATTACCTTTTAGAAGATACTGTAAAATGAGAGCAGTCTGTGCATCGATAAGGCTTAGATTTCTTAAAAATGACAGTAGTAATAATCTAGAGTTGGAGTTCCTAAAATGGAGACACCAAAATGAACACAAATGAAAACAATACGATGAAACGTTGAGAAAGGCAGATTTATTCTAACAATGTAATACTAAAAAAAAACTTCATAACTTCATAACCTTTCTGGATTTACCTCATAGTCTGGGAAATCCTGGGAAATCCTGAAAGCCTTTGTTGTGGTGGCAAAGCCACCTCCTGCATCATGGCATCATGGCATTGCATGCAACTATGGTGGAGTCTGCATTACAACAACGCCACACAGTACTGCTTGCATTATTTGGAAAACAATAGATACCTACGGAGCCAAGTAGTTAGAGAAAGAAATAAGGAAGAAACAGCCAATCCCAGCAACCTCCCATTTCCATCTCTTCCCAGTTTAGAGAAGCACTGTGTCATGAATGATATGATATGAAAGCTTTCCCTTCCACCATCCTTGACTTTCACTCTTCCACTTCTGAACTTTGACCTAGTCCACTGATAAACAGCTTGACGATCTATCTCAGGGGTAGGCAACCTTGGCTCTTTTATGACTTGTGGACTTCAACTCCCAGAATTCCTGAGCCAGCAGGGCTGGCTCAGGAATTCTGAAAGTTGAAGTCCACGAGTCATAAAAGAACTAAGGTTGCCTACCCCTGATCTATCTAGACCACAGATGTTCAACCTTTTGGCTTGTCTGGGCTGCATTAAGTGAAGAGGAATTGTCTTGGGCTGCATACAAAATATATAATATAGTTAATGTATATAAATAACATAAAATTAAAAGTTTACAATCTTGTGGGTCCAAATTTGGCCCGTGGGCCATAGATTGGACACACGTAATCCAGATTGTGTACTAGGAAAACCTGGAATATTTTTCATTGTGACTGGACAGCCATTTGTCTGAAATGGCATAGGGTTTCCTGCCTGAGCAGGGGGTTGGACTAGATGACCTCCAAGATCCCTTCCAACTTTATTGTTGTTGTTTTTGTTATTATTAAATTGGATAATATGAATTTCCCTGCTTGGATAGCCCATGCATTTGCCCACTGCATGCTACGCTTTTCTTTCATACCTAATGAGAGCACTTTATTACATTGTTGCAGAATGTTTAACATACCCCTACAATTATGATATCATTTAATTGTATGCTTTAAAAAAATAAATGAAAATTTTTAAAGCCTACGTTTAAGCAATCTTTGATTATTTGCTCTGTATAATTACTGTGTTTTAAATTTAAAAAGTCCCTTACTATTTTCCAGGCAATGACCCTGAATTATGCCTTGGTGATAATCTTCAAATTAAGAAAAAAAAAGTTGTGTGGGAGTATAATTGACTTGCAATACAGTCCACCCACTCTTATTCTCTTGGGGAGAATAAGGATATTGCAGTAATAATCCCCAATGGCTTGACGTAGAACTGATTCTGCTCTTTTCTCTGCTCTTTGTTTGTATTTCCTGCCCGAAATGAAATAATACATACCTCATTCTAACAAGTGGGTCTGTAACTTTGATCCTCGGAGAGGTGTTTTTGGAAAAGAGGAACTAAAATGGGTCAAGTGAGAGAGCTGTTTCTTTTATTTATTGTATTATTTGAGTCTGCAAACTAAATTAAAATTTGATTAGATGTGTTGCCACAGCAACATAGACCCCCCCCACATCATGTGGTACACAGAGAAAACATAGCCATCTAATCCACTACCATCCTGTTTTTAATAAAAGATAAGCAAATGCTTCCAAACAAGACATGCAAGTAGGAAAAGTTTTATTATTTTAAATCCTAAGATGCAATGCTTAGAGAATATGGCTCTAGTGAGACAACAGGGTGAAATCTATCTCCACAAAGCATCTGTAATTTTTAAAGTGAAGCCTTGTCTTTTTAATTTAGCTGTTTCCTCTAAACCTTCCCCCTCCAAGGTTTGGGATTTACAACCAAGCAATGTACAAAACTACTTTGAAGATGGCAAAATATTATTTCCAAAATAAAATCTGTTGTTTAATTTAACCAGCATTTTCACTTCTTATTTGCAGAACTTTATTTCCTTAATGGCTCTTATGTTTGCATGCTTCTTAGGTGTTTTAATAACAATTTTGATTGCTTTCAGCCATCTTGCCTCATCCATTTATTATTTCCCAGTAAATCTCTAACAAGGAGCTCTGTTTACTTTCCATCTCTTCAGAACGATGGCTTGATTTCTAAGTTAGCTTAGATAGCATGCTCTCCTCCTCCTCCTCCCCCCTACTTTTATCTTTATTCATCTACTTTGTTTACAGACACCTATGCATTTAAGAACTTGCCATTGTTTTTCCACTGTATCTTTTAACATTGGTCTATCTTTCTGGATTCTTCTTCCATACAATTCACCATTGTCTTTTGAATGGATTCTTCAGTACTTTGAATACCTCCCTTGATCTCAGCCACTTTTCCATCCCTCAACCACCATTCTTTCTCTGGCTCTTCAAATAATCTGAGACTTCTTTCCTCTCCTTTTGGGGCCCAGCTTCCTTCTGTGTCATCTCAGATTGCAGTTGCTGGTAATCTGTTAGTAACTGTGCATTATGGGAGATGGAGAAGAGAGTCCTTTGGAGTAGGCTTCTGGAATGGTCTTTGCTAGCTTGCGTCTTCTCTGTTCAGTCTTCCTTCCCTTTTATACTTTGGAGAAGGAGATAATATTAGTGCAGGAGAACAAGCCTCAAATTGCCCCTACCTGATTCATTTACTTCCTTGGATATTTTATGTTTGAGCATTACTGTGATTGTTTGGTTTGGACTGTTGATGCCCCAAAGAGTCTGTTTTTGTTGTCAATCCCTGTCCCTGAAGACTCAAGTGACTGAGGAGAATTCTCTACATCTTGGAGAGCGTTTGCTTTTTGTTACTTGCTAAATGATCTATTTGTTTACAAGGTTTTCTATCACTCATATATGTCCACTTTCCCAGTGAAAACATTACTTTCAAACTGGAATACCTTGGACTAGCTTCATGCTAACAACAGCAGACTGGCTACAAGATGGAGACTTTGTTGTGGGAACATATCTTTAGCAAAATGTAAGTTAGCCATCTTTAAGATATAGACAAGAGGATGAGTGCTGAAAGAAACAAAATTGACAAATATACTTGTTTAGAGTCTGAAAATACTCTAAATCTATACATAAATGCTTGAATAAAAGTTTATATTGTATACAGTTTTTTTCCCCTCTGGTAATTTCTTATACTTTTCTCTTTCAGCCAGACTGTGTTCATGATTAGCTTGCTAAGACTTTAATAATATGGTCTATCTAAGAGTTCATTATTTTATTTCAGTTATTTGAATATTCCTGTTTTAAATGGGTGCTGGATTTTGTGAGCCACTTTGGGAATCTCCATTGAGAGGTGGAAAAGGGTGATAAAATATTAATTATACATAAATGCATCCATGCTGAGAGAGAGGAAATACATCTCACCAATACAGAGCTGGGTCAAGATTTCTCACTGTGTGCAGGAGAGCAGGAAATGGCTATTCATCATGATAGAGTACTATAGCTCAGGCAAGTCAAATCATTTTAGCACTTTGTATAGAAAATGTTGGATGTGCTTTTTCCTCTATTGACAGAACAAAACCATTGTGGGCTTTCATTGAAAGAAAAAAACACATTTCCGTACCTCTTAGCTCCTGTAGGATCTTATTTACCTTCACTCCTGGATGAAAAAAATATATAAGAAGATTCACAAAAACAGAAAAATGTTTATTGTCCCAAATAGTCGAACAGTCATGTTTCTAAGACAAACATCTAGATTAGCAATGCTAGTTTCAGATAAAAAAAATTGCAATTTTGTAGAAAGTAGCATTTCTCAATTGTTTTGAACTCTGTTTCAGAAACTTTGAAAAATCTTCCTTTTTGCTTGGCCTACTGTTCTCTAGATGTAGATATTAATTTGCTCATTGAATTTTGAATCCTTGTCCCCATGTTTTGTCGTGAAGGATTGGTCAATAGGGCTGAAAGAAGAAAGCTCTGCTTCCCTCTTGATTCTTTCACTGACTTTACTCTTACCAGCATATTTATCTATTGATCCTAGCCATATGTGGAGGGAGCTATGATGTCTGGGATCAAAATTTATGTCATGTGAGGTTAGGAAGTAGTATCATCTGCCATAAAGTTTCAATGAAGCAAGTCCTACAAATTGACAACCAAGGTGCTAATTAATAGCAGACGAATAAGCTCAGCTCAGCAGGGATAGCACAGAATCACAATTTTAATTCTCAGTTGCTTGTTTGTTACATCTGTAGGATGTAAGTTAAAAAGAGAAAGGGAGAATCATATTATAGTACTAATTCTATTAATCACAGGTTTATTGTCATGGCGCTAATAGCAGTTATAAAGAACACTGAGTTCTGTAATAAATGGCCTGTCTTAATGAACAAAATGGAAAAGTGTTAAATGTTTTAAAAGGAATTTTTTTTTCTTCTGAAATTTCATGGTATGCCACTCTTAAGAGGATAACTAAAAAAGTAAGACAGTATGTAATTTCTGTTGTACAAACAGGATTGGATCCGGGGAAGGTTTCACATAGTGAAGCTCCACTGAAATAAATAGGTCTTAAATCAATTGTAAGAAGCAATATAATTATATTCACAACAAAAATTAATCAAAATACAATTGCTTTTCTAGTAAAGTGCTAGTGTGACTGTTGAACAGAAAATAGATTTCTCTGAATTTTCTAGAAATTGTACAGTTTGTACAGTAGGTTTGCATTGTTCTGAGTGCTCAGCTGAGCAAGATAGCACATATCACACACTACCAACAAATTTCCATGTTATCTCAGAGCATTGTTATCATTCTGCAGAATTCTTTCCTAATGCATTGTGCTACAAATGTTTGGCAGGATGCTGGGAAACTATTATTTTGTTTTTAATTATTTGCTCCAGGTAAGCAATCTGTCATCTCAATTAGCTATTGCATAAGGGAATGAAATTAAGACATGGCCCCCTCGGGTTGCTAGGTTTTCAAAAATTATGTAATTCTGATTTGCTTTATCAAAAGAAATTGAAAGCTGAGGCTCAGTGCACAATGCTTTCAAAGGAGGCAAATTTTCTTTATGCTCTCTGAGCTTGATTGTTTAGTTGTAGATATTTTATTGTCTATCTAGATAGCACTAATGATGCTTAGAGAGAGCCAAGAACTCTACAGTTTAACCCTGAATTTTAAACATTGTTTTCTATTGAACTTCTCTTTATTCAGACTGGGAGAGAGGTGCTAACGCTATATGTGAACTTTCAATAAAAGCTTTTAAAAATATCCTTGGTTTCAAAGAGAAGCTGCTTGCTATAATTATGAACAGTATTGGGGGCAAGCAGTTGTCGATTTATATTTGGGGTTGAAAGTACATCAGTGTAGCCTTTTTTGAGGATCATTTGTTAAACCGGAGAGAGCAGTTTTGGTAGGATTTTTCTTGGCACGTGTCATATAAATAATTGCCTCTGTATAAACTTCAGATTCAACACATGATCAGGTAGGTCAGATTCAAATAGTAATGGATTCTGAACTAATCAGGAATAACAATAGAATACAAACCAACTAGAGCCCTTCAAAACATCCTAAAGCCAAAAGACCTAGCAGGCCCAGAAGAAAAGCAAAAGTCATCTACAACATACAATGTAAGGCAGGGGTCTTCAAACTTGGCCCTTTTATGACTTGTGGACTTCAACTTCCAGAATTCCTCAGCCAGCGTGC
Source organism: Protobothrops mucrosquamatus (assembly GCF_001527695.2). Taxonomy (NCBI): domain Eukaryota; kingdom Metazoa; phylum Chordata; class Lepidosauria; order Squamata; family Viperidae; genus Protobothrops; species Protobothrops mucrosquamatus. The sequence continues at coordinate 1,546,455 of NW_015386470.1, forward strand.
CTGGCTGAGGAATTCTGGGAGTTGAAGTCCACAAGTCATAAAAGGGCCAAGTTTGAAGACCCTGATGTAAGGACTATAACAGTAACTATGTAGGACAAACAGGCAGAAGACTAGCAGAGCTCATCCATGAATGCCATCTAAGCAGTCAGAAGAAACAATGAAAACCCCTTAATTTCACAACACTTAGTCAGATTTAACTGTAGTTTCAACTGGAAAATTCCGAGCATCCAAGCAAGACCCAAAACTCCTGGAAGCCTGGTAGTCAGACAAATCAGCTTTCATCAAGCTCATAGAAATAAACATCTACATATCATTCAAAAGAGACATCAAAAAGAAAGCACAAAGATCAAAACACCTCCTCTCCAGCAATCAACCGCGAGATAAGCAGAAATTAACACCAAGAGACCAACAATTTAAATAAATAGGAATTGCCCACTCTGACAAGCAAGCCAACAGTAAACAACAGCCTAATCAAGGAACTACCAAGAACATTCCCACCAATACTGATAGAGTAGGCCACTAGTATATAAAAAGAGCAAACTCCTCTTAGCAAGGATGATGTTACCTAGTTCGGAGAGCAAGTTCAGAGAGCACCAAACACCCCACTGTAATCCGGAATATAAACTCAAATCTTTTCAGAATTGTGAGAATGCAGGAGCACAGACCTACAGATGTATCTATATGTTGTGTTCCTTGTATTCCCCCCCCCTTAATCCCCTATGCATATCCTGATCACCCATTAAGGGTGATTGCCCTTCACCATTGATCGCCCATTAAGGGTGATTGCCCTTCTCCATCTGCATGCAGTTTCATGCCCGTTGCTGGTTGGCTAACTAGCAACGGGGTCTCCGTTGCTGGTTGGCTAACTAGCAACGGGGTCT
>NW_015386470.1:1550863-1622383 GCF_001527695.2 Protobothrops mucrosquamatus
GGGTCTCCGTTGCTGGTTGGCTAACTAGCAACGGGGTCTTGCCAGCCAATGGAATTGTGTGATTACAAGCCAGGGGAATCCCATAAAAGAGGGCTCCCCTGGCCCAGAGAACCAGTCCGGATTTACTTGATGCCTTGCCAATAAACCGAGAGCTGACTGTCACTCGACTCGTGTCTTACTGCCTGCGCGATCTAACACTATACTTAGTTGCCAATAAAACCAAAATAATTGCCTGAAGGCATGGAATATTTTAAAGTGGGTGATAGCTATCACTGTGATCTCCTGCACCTGAGAATTTGCTAGAGTGTTGCCGATTTGCAAAGTCCTATAAAATTCTTAATACTTTTGATGAAGACTTTTCCTTCAACAATTGTTCTTCATCGCTTTCAGCCTGTGCAAACTGATCCAGCTATATCCAGCTGCAGAGCAAAAAGGCTTGGCTATTATCCTGTAAGCAGAGCTTGCCAGCAGCCCTTCAAAAACAGTGCAAACAACTAGGAGATCTGAGTGGTGTCTCTGGGGATTCTATCAGCCTATCACAAAGGCAAGAGAAACTACAAAAAGAAGAAGCACTGAAAGGGAAGAGAGGCAAGATTGGAGAGCTAACAGGGAGAAGGAAGGACAGCAGGAAAAAAAGGTTCAGAAAACAGAATCATTGAGCTTCCAGAAATTATACTGCTGCATAAATTTCATCTTTGTTGATTAAATTTGGGAGTTTCTTCTTCCCTCCCCTTGAGTATGGATGCCTTATTTTATTTATTTATTTATTTTCATTAACTTATATGCCGCCCTTCTCCCCATGGGACTCAGGGCGGCTCACAGCATGTTAAAACAATATAAAACATTATCCCCTATAAAAGCCAATTAAAAACCAAATATTTATCGCTGTGTCTTATTAAAATCATTAAAATTGTCCCTAAAGGTAGGGATAGTTTTTGAAAAAGTATAAACTAATACTTAGAGCCACTTGCTCCTGTTCAGGGCTCTCCAAATGAATTTGTACTGTACTGTGATTCCCAGAATCCCAGCTACATCTAGAGAACATCAAGTTAAATTAGGCTAGGAGAAAATTTTTCCATAGTTTTGTATGTATTTTTTTACAGGTCGTTGTGGGTATTTTTTTTTTTATACAATGCAGCAGGTCATGAGTGAGTTAGAATAACATACATATCAATAACCTAACTACTGGTAAGAGCCTTGTTTTACTGCCTGGCTACTAAACAGGATATTATCAGGGATGAAAGAATTGAGAAGAACAAACAGAAATTTGTCTGTATCATTTTGAGCTTGCATGTATGCAAGTACTACATACTAACCTCTCTCTCTCTCTCTCTCTCTCTCTCTCTCTCTCTCTCTCTCTCTCTCTTTATATACCNCAAAAATCACGATCACCAAGAGTTTAGCTAAAATGTTTATAAACAATTAAAAAGTTTAAAAAACAGTTTAAAAGCAATAAAACATTTAAAATTATCGGCAACCGAGCTTTCGTCGGACTCTCCCGACATCATCAGGGTTGCTGAGGCGGTGTTTGGGAGGGTTTATATACCATTCCCACATGCCTGCATCCGGCTACGCTTTTAAACTGTTTTTTAAACTTTTTAATTGTTTATAAACATTTTAGCTAAACTCTTGGTGATCGTGATTTTTGGACACAATATATATATATATATATATATATATATATATATATATATATATATATATATATATATATATATATATATATATATATATATAAATGTAAATGTTTGTTTGTTCAAAATCTTAAATCTCCGAAAGTTCTTCACCGATTGCTTTGAAATTTTGTCACAACGTTGCATTCGAATACGCACGTTTTTATATACCTATATTATATAGATGTCACACCTGTGACAGGTAAAACATGCTTTTTTTGAAAAACAGCACCATCTGTTGCTGAATTAAGCTTTCAGTAGCAAATATTGAGGGTAGGGATGATTTCTTCTGCATTTTAACTAATGTTATTATATTCAGAGATGCATCAGTAATATACATAATTCAATTTTGATAAATACCTACAGAATTGTTTCTGTATTTACTACAATTGATCAGAGCCAGGCAACATTATATGAAAGTTCTCCAAACAAAGAGGAACATAGTGCCATAATTGCTCTTATCAATCTCTGCTCTTGAAAGGTAATCACTTTGGAGATTTTTGTCCATGATGGAGACCTCTGGAAAATTAGCAGTTTCTCACCCATGTTTCTTTTCCTTGCATACAGAGCCAATATAAAATTGCAATGATTGAAAAAGGCTTAAATGTCCACCCTCACTGTTGGAATGTCTGTAATTTGGAATGCCTGTTGCCCCATGCAGAGTGGATGAGAGATGTAGAAAGACTCAAGCTGAAAACACTTTCTGACATCTCATTTCCTGCATGTTCAGTGATGAAAAATATGGCCTTTGGTATTGCAAACAAAGAGTTGTTCACTTTAATATAACATATCATGGTTTTCCTCATAACCACCGCCATCTGTCAACAGTGAATTGCTTTTTCGGGAGCCTATATTCTTTCTTTTTGAGTTCTTCCTGTAATATGACATTTTATTAGTGTTTTAGATCAACTTATCATTATATCTATCTATCTATCTATCTATCTATCTATCTATCTATCTATCTATCTATCTATCATCTATCTATCTATCTATCTATCTATCTATCTATCTATCTATCTATCTATCTATCTATCTATCTGGATGGATGGATGGATAGATAGATAGATAGATAGATAGATAGATAGATAGATAGATAGATAGATAGATAGATAGATAGATAGATAGATAGATAGATAGATAGATAGATAACCTTTATTGTCATTTTTTACTATGGGCACAATGGCACACATTAAAAATGAATTTTAGTTGCTTGCACTCAAAGTGTACACATACACATGTAATTGCTTCTTATACTTTTCTTGCATTTACTTTGACCTTTGGTCCAAATGTTTTCAGCTCTTCTCTTAGCAGCAAACACAAATAGATTGTGTATGTATTTTTACCCAGTATTTATTTCCAGTGTTTGACTATCATCAAATTATTAAACTAATTAAATATCAAATGTTGGATATGATGGACAGTAGTTCAGTGGTAATGCTTTTAACATAATTAACATTTTATGTATAGTGTAGAAAGGTTTTGAATATCACTTATTACAAAGTGATATTTTAGGTCAAGAGTGGATTAAGTGACGGTCTTGCCTATCTGAGCCAAACTCCTTCAACACAAACAAAAATTAGTATCAGTGTAAGTCAAGGAGATTCCTGACTGGCTAGATGCAGACTTTGCTTGAACAGAATGTTTAATAAAATAAAAACATAAATGGAGGTACTTTTAAAACTGTGTGTTAAAAAAGGTTAAAGTTACCTAGATAAACATAGTTCTGAGATAAATAAGATGGATGGCTGCAGGCAGAACATCATCCACAATTTCCCGCTATCTGATGCCCTCTATGTTGGAGTACAATTTCTACAACCTTTAGCACAAGATATTAGATTTTAGAAAGCAGAACTAGAATGATTATTGCAGTAGTTATATTAGAAGATTTTTCTCTGTACTTTTTTGGGACATTGCAAACATTTCGTTTCCTGTCCCTCTAAGAAAGTAGTGAGACTTAGAATCCTATGTTGGGGTTTGTGTGTGTGTGTGTGTGTTTTGCAACTTAACTGGCAACCCTTCCTAGGTGTTATACTTTGAAATGGAACTTCAAGGCAACATGCTAGCGTTAATTCCTCCTCAGAGTGCTTTTCCCAAAAGGGGTTTTATCTTAATTTCACCGGTTATCTTGCTCTCTACATTATGCAGAAAGTGAAACTCCCAGGACATAAAATATTCAATAGCTATTTGAGAAATGAGTGTTAGAAAACAGCAATGAATCCGTAAATTCTTTGGTGGCGGAATCAAAGAGCCCTCTTGGGTAGCATTGTGGTCTTTATTAATACCATCTAGCAAAATGCTTTAAAGGGAGAAAACGGCCTCTGTCTGTAACATGGCTGAAAATCAAACTGCACTGAAATCAGCTTTATTAGACACACACACTCTCAAACCAGCTGTCTTCGGTCTTAATTGGATTGCTCAGGACAGACAAAATTGATGGTAGTGACCCTGAATGATTTAAACTTACCCAGACCCAGGCTATTTATTTATGTGGTTGTGTGGCTGAGTCATCTGCCATAACTCTCAGCAATCTGCAGCCACAATCTTCAGGTATTCTTCTCTCTACTGAAAAAATACCGAGGCTTTGCTTCTTTAGGTTAATGTCCAGAAGCAGTTTGGCACTACAGTTGTGTATCGTGTATCAGGCTAAGCCTGAGTAGGCCTTGTTGAGATTGGAGTTTGAGTTGTGCAAACCTATCCACTGTAGCTTGTAAATCATGGTTTATGGTTTAATACAATGCGTGTACTCAGTTTCAACAGATTATAATCAAATTAGTGTGAAGTATGAATCCAGTTGCAGTTTTTACTTTTTCCTAACTGATAGCTCATGAAAATAGGCTTGATGAAGAATGTGCAAACATTCTCAGTTTACTTAAAAATATACAGAGTATCACTAATAGATGGCTAACTACCAGATTCTTGCTAACTTCATAGATTGTCAGTTTTATTGCTAAATATTTACTACAGGTAGCCCTTGACTTATAACCATTTGTTTAGTGACCATTTGAAGTTACAACGGCATGAAAAAGTGACAATTTTCCCCTGTGGTCATGTGATCAAAATTCAAATGCTTGGCAACTGGTTCATATTTATGACAGTTGCACTGTCCCGGAGTCATGCGATCCCCTTTTGCAACCTTCTGACAAGCAAAGTCATTGGTGAAGCCATTTTCATTTAACTCTGTTACTAACTTAACAACTGCAGTGGTTCACTTAGTAACTGTGGCAAGAAAGGCCATAAAATGGGGCAAAAGTCACTTAACAACAGAAATTTTAGTCTCAATTGTGGCTGTAAATCAAAAACTGCCTGTATTATGTTGTGGGGTGTGTGTGTGTGTGTGTGTGTGTGTGTGTGTTTGCAATTTTTGATCATCGGTTCTAGTTCTACTTTTTTTCTGTGCCTGCCTTGGACATTTCAGCTCTGCTGTAACATAATTGTTTCAGGTTTTACTGTTTACATATTAGTAATAGAGATTTTGTTGAGAGAAGAAAGGGGGAGGATGGTAAACTATGCCATGAACAGCATCCCTTCACTCCGCTTAATATCTAACTGCAGTTGCGGAATGCAAACATAGAAACCATAATGGCCACATGAAAGATGGGCAAACATATCCAAATATAATCTATAACCTGCCCTCTAAGTTAGGTACTTGGATACTATACACATGTTTTGTATGTATCCTTCATCTCTACAATATTCATTTTTCAGTGTATAACGAGAGGTGAAAGTAGCCTCTGAGTTTTAGGGAAACCTTTTATGTGGGTTGCCAAAATCTCAATGACTCCAGCTGTCTATGTCTCTTTGCTGCCATCTAATAACTCTCTGGATCTTTGCAATCCAGAAGTGGTTATTTTCTCCTGTCTCAAGGCAATCAAGAAATTTGGAGAACTCTGCTTCGGCTGAGGTGATGAGTGATTTGGGAGTGACAGGAAGGAGAAGGTGATAACAGAACCTTCCTTCCTTCCTTCCTTCCTTCCTTCCTTCCTTCCTTCCTTCCTTCCTTCCTTCCTTCCTTCCTTCCTTCCTTCCTTCCTTCCTTCCTTTTGAGCTATCATATTAGTGCTGCAAAAATAGGTAAGCATGAGAAACAGAAAGAAAGAGATGTGTAATATTTTTGATAGCAGCATAGACAAAATGCAATGTTCCCTCTGGCTTCACCATTTCCATATAATCAGGTGCCCAAGGACTAGTTTACTGAGGCAGAGCCTGGTGTCCACATTAGGAAGCTTCTTCACCACCTCCACTTCTTCCAAACTTTTAACAGACTTCTTTAACTCCTTAGTTCATGTATTTATTTATCTGAGACCATGCATTCATTTGAAAACACTCCATTCAATCTCCACCAAATTAATTGCTATTCAATGATTGACTTTTTATTTTGTTTGTTTTTCATAATCAAAAGCTACAAAAGCTGCTTCTGGAGTAGGCAGAAAACTGCCATCTGTGTTTTAATTGAATTTATTGTATTCTGTGCTTTTCTGCAATGATAACTTGAGTTGCAACATCCCAAATAATTAAACTTCCTTATCTGATCTTATTAGTTCATTTTGTACATCCCACTCCTATGCAGATTCCCCAGGGAAAAAAAAAGCCTTACTATGTGCAAGAATAGATTCATTTGTCAACTTAGTCTGATTATACAAATCAAACTTGGGTAGAGACACCACTGCTGCCTTAAAATCTGTGAACTATTTTGCAATTCTGCAATGAAGGGCAGAATAGTAAATTTCTTCCTAAACAACTAAATATTTAGAATTATCTACAGACCTGCCATATCTACCAGTTTATCTCTTGGCTGACTCACAACAGTTGCAGTCAGAAAGTAGAAAATAGTTTGACAATTGACTTTCCCTTTAATATTTGTGAGCGAAGAACATTCTTTTCTTCACTTGAGAGAAAATAGTTAGAAGGAAACATTTAGAGCAGTGTTTTTCAAGCTAGGCAAGTTTAAGATGGGTGGGATTTAACTCCCAGAATTCCCCAGCTAGCAAACGTAAATTATTGTTATCAGTTGGAGTTTCAGTTTAGCAAGAGCTCTTATTTGATGGTATGCTTCTGGAGCATAGGTAGAATGCTGAAAGAATACTGGATGATTAAATAGCAGTAGAACCTGTTAAAAAGACAAATATCGTGGATTTGGAGTATGGGCTTTTCTTTTTAAATATGAATGCTCACAGACTTTAATTCTATTTGAAGTAAAACATGGATTTTTTTAAAAGAATCAGTGGATAGAAAAACCTCACAAATCTCTTTAACTGCATCTTAGAAGAAGCAAAGGCAGAGAGAGGACGTTCCCTTTTGTCTCTTAAACACAGGGAGCGATTCATTTAACTTACATGAAGCCAGATCAAAAGCACACAGAGATGGTGTATAAAGGACCCTTCTGCTGAGCCATTTCTCACCATTTGACCTAGTAGTCAAAACATTTTATGGGATCCATCTTACCAACAGTTTTGTGAGTTTGGCCACATTGGCTTTATAAGATGACACCTGTAGCCCAATGCATTGGTAAGAAACCCAAGGTTGCTTATTTGGAGGACTTCATCAATTGGGAAGTGTTGCAAGAATAATAATTGAATAATTCATCAAATTTATGTGTTTCCAAACTCCCACTGACTCTGAGCAGTTAACAAATTGTTAAAAAGATTTTAAAACAAAAAACAGTACAAAAACATAAAAACAACCAGAGACGGCAGAGGAAACCATTCTCGTTGGGGACAAGGTAGAGGAAGAAAGGAGCTCAATCATCCTCAGCAGAGGCCTGGGCAAAGAGTTACATCTTCAGGACCTTTCAAAATACCAGTAAGCTGGGGGCTTTTCAAAACTTGAGGAGAACCTCATTCCAGAAAGCTGCTTCCAGGGTCCTGGTATTTGGTATTGTTTAATCGATCAAACTCAAGGTGTACCAATCCTGCCTGACCAAATTGGTTGAGCAGATACTATAAGACAGGGGTCTTCAAACGTGGCCCTTTTATGACTTGTGTACTTCAACTCCCAGGCACGCTGAGGAATTCTGGGAGTTGAAGTCCACAAGTCATAAAAGGGCCACGTTTGAAGACCTCTGATATAAGAGATAGGTTGTCCCTCAAGAAACCACACCTTGTGCCATGTAAGGGTTTATAGGTAATGACCAGCACCTTGAATTACACCCAGAAACTAACTGGCAACCAGTGTAGCTTGCAAAGCACAGGTGTTACATAACCATGCATCCTGAACCATCCTGAACCAACTGAAATTTGATCTTCAAGTGCAGCCCTGTAAGCAGCACATCACAGTATCAAGCTGTGAGGTGCCTATGGCATAAATGACTTTCTGAAGCCTCCCACTCCCAGTCTAGGAAAGGGTGCAACTAGCATATCAGGTGAAGCTGGGCAAAGGCCTTTCTGAAAACAGGTGCCATATGCTCACCATACAGGAGCTGGGAGTCCAGGAAAGATCCTCAAATTATGCATCATCCTTGAATGGGGAAGTGCCACCCCATTCAAGGTCAAAGTTGGAACATCTCCAGATCTGGGCACTCCAAACACCCGCAACTTCTGAGTTTTGGTAGGATTGAGACATTCCCTCCATTGGGACAGAACCTCAGCTGCTTTAGCTGGCTGGTCCAGAGTTGAAGGATATAGGTGGATATCACCAGCATACTGATGATACCAAAATCCAAACTGGCAGATGACCTCACCCAGTGGTTTCATAAAGATGGTAAAAAGGAGAGGAGAGAGAATAGAACCCAGCACCATCCCACAAAGGAAGGGCGTATGGAGTGCTCATTTCCCACCAACTAACATTGATTAGAACTGGCCCTGGAGAAAAGTACTACTGTAACATGGTGCTTTCAATCCCCAACTGATGGAGCCAACTCAGAAGTATATAATGGTCAACGATATCAAAAACCACTGAGAGATCAAGGAACAAAGGGAGGTACGCACTTCTACTATGCTGGGTCTGCTACAAGTCTTTGACAAGTAGTTCACAGACTGTCTCAGTACTAAATCCAACCTGAAATTGATGTAGATGAACTCTTGCCTCCAGGTTCTCATCAGCTGCAAACTTGATCATCGTTCCCATAAAAGGAAAATTAGAGAGTGGTGAATGGTTATTGAAGACTGGAGAAAGAATAGTAAAGATGCAATGATACACAAGCACTGAGAGCTTTCTGCTTTGGGTACTTCTCTGCTTTGTCTATCAAGTTGCTCAAACAACTTCTTTGGAATGGGTTGTTTGATATAAGTATATTACTCTTCTATTTCTGTGCCATGGCTATCAATCTCCCAGGAGATCACTAGTCCTATGGGTGACAGTATCTATGAAATTGTTTCATAGGGTTATCTGCCTCCTGAAGTCCTGGTAGAACAAACACCTAGTACATAATAGGAATTAAGCTTGAACCCCTAATTGAACCTGGCACTTTTTCAGCTTAACACTTGGTAGTTGGAGGGCTCCGAATAAAGGGAGAAAGGACAGTGGTCACTGTCACTGCCCTAAAACAGCCCCACAGCAAATCAGGTGAGGGCTGCAATACAGCTTGGCTCTCTTGCTGAGATGCAGAAGGCAGGCTATGGAATAAATACCATATAAGTTGATATATTTTTCCTTCTGGCAAGTCAAAGGCAGAAAGAAAATACATGTGGCCCCAGAGAAAGCACTCTTAGAGCAAAATTACCTCTCCACTTACCTTGGTAGGATCATTCTCGACAGACATGCATCAGATTATTCTATTACAGCTTAAATCCAAGACATAGTTCCGTGGAAGTAAGTTCTGTTAATTATCATGAGATTTGCTCCCACATCAATGTGCCCAAAACTGTAGCCAGATAAATGTTTCTCCAAAGCTTTGGGCTTTTCCCTTTCTGGTATTCCATTCAAACGGTGAGGATAGTTCATTTCCTCCCTGCCTGGTACATAGGCCTCTACTACTATTTTCTTTAACAACAGCTTGCTGTAATGGAAAGTAAATGGATTGCTGGCAATTGTGGAGATTTTACACAAAAAGAAACACATTCTTATCCATCACCAATTGCTGTTTTATAGTATTAGCTGACACCTGCTCTGAGAATGGAGAGAATCTTCATTGTTATTCAACAATGTTTTCCTTTGAACGTTTCCTTTTTTACTAAATATGTTGTTTCATTTTTGCTCTAACCTGATTTATTATCCTTTATCGGACTTCAATTACTAGAAATTTAAAGGCAACCATCCTTATATTCTCTTTTATATTGTTTTGACTTTTCCCATGGTATGGCACTGACAACTAATTTTATCAAACATACCAGCATTTCTGTCTAGGAAGATATGCAGAACGTTATAATACTACAGTATTTAAATTTCCTTCTGCTCATCTTTCATAAATATCTTGCAGGAAATGAGTCAAGCTACTCTAACTCTGTATTATTCGTTCAATGAAATTATTTGTGCATAATGCATTTTTCTTAGCTACTCTACTTTTTCGTTATTAAGGTTAAACTTCTGGATCAAATCTGTTATTTCTGACCTATTGATTATAAGTATGGACTCTTTTAGTGCTGAGCCCTTGAACATCTCTATTCTGAAGGCCTCTTTCTGAATAGATAATCATCAACTATACATTGCAACTTTCTCCAAATTGGTATCATGAAAAGCCCCATATCTGAGCTCTATAAATACAAAACATTCATGCAAATGAAGCAGCTCAGCTCCTAACATAAACCATCAAGAGAAACAGTAACGTACAGATAGTCCACAACTTACAAGTTACAACAGTAGTGAAAAAAGTGACTTATGACCATTTTTCATGAATTATGATCATTGCAGCATTCCCATGGTCACATGGTCAAAATTTGGACTCTTGGCAACTGGCTCATATTTATAACAGCTGCAGTGTCTTGGGGTCCTGGGATCACCATTTGTGACCTTCTGACAAACAAAGTCAACGGGGAAGCCAGATTCATTTCACAGCTGTGTTACTAACTTAACAGCTGTAGTGATTCACTTAACAACTATGGCAAGAAAAGTCATAAAACGGGGCAAAACAACTGTCTTGCTTAACAACAGAAATTTTAGACTCAATTGTAGTCATAAGTTGAGAACAACCTGTAGTCTGTAAAATTAGGCACCAATGGAACCTGAACAAGGTAAAGTAGCGAGGACTGCTGATTATTATCTGTTATGCTGCTGGTAGATCCAGCTAGAGCCTTTGAATAAGCTGAACAACCAATGAAATAAATCATGAAAACAGAAAATTAATCAGAAAATGGGACCATCGTACGTGTTACTGTATATAGACCGTTACATGAACAGCAATGTGTTTACTGGATAGAAAATACGATCCTCAGTTTTGTTCCAAGATTTCAAAATAATTGAACAGGGAAGCTGCAAAATCTTTCAGATGCCACTTCTGCTGTCACAGAGGGGAAAAAAGGTTTTAGAGAAGGAACACTTCCAATAGTTCAGCACATATATAGCCCAGAGTTAAAGTGTTGGAGTTCTTGGTGTTTTTTGAGTTTAGTTGTTTTCTTACAGATTATTTACTACCATGCTAAGCAGCATCAATGGTGCATCATCAGTTGCACTGATGGATGTTACCTAGTCTGGCAACAAAACATCTGCAATAAAACAACCAAGCTCAGAGAACACCAAGAACTCAAGGAAGACATCTTTCTTGAGCAAACATTTTTTTTGGTTAGAACTGATTTTCTGATATGATGCCATCCAGATATATTGAAATTACAATTCCTAGAATTCTACACAGTATAATTGGTGTTAGCTGGGAATTCTTTAAGTTCATATTCCAACACATCTGGAGAATATCTGGTTGGGGAACTGAGGAGTTGATAATTTTGGCAATTAACCTTCATATTCAGATTTTTGGGGATGGCAAATAGTGGATCATTTGAACCATAAGGAGCACAGACAGATAAGTCTATGAAGGACATAATCCTATATGGTTACTTGTTACACGGTGCAAATGATCCAAATAGATTTCACATAGATTTCCTGGGACATCCTGCCAGAAAACATATCCTTGATTATGGGGCTTATTGCCAATATTCCTGAGAAAATGTAAATAAGCAGTCCTGGGGCCAAAATAGACTTGCAGTCTTGAAACAAACACATAGCGGCATCTATTTCACAACATATGGTGACAGTCACCTTCTCCATTTAGATCAGGGGTGTCCAATCTTGGCAACTTTAAGATTTGTGGACTTCAACTCCCAGAATTCCCCAGCTAGATATGGTGGCCAGGGAAATATTGGGAGTTGAAGTCCACAGGTCTTAAGGTTGCCAAGGTTGGACATCCCTGACTTAGATGATATAAACCAGAGGTCCCCAACCTTTTGGGCACCAGGGACCAGTTCCATGAAGAAAGGTTTTTCCACAGACTGGAGAGTGTGTGGTTTTGTATGCTGCCTGCATCCCATGGATGGGGCTTTGCTTCTTTGTGCAGACCAGTTGCTGGTATGCCACGGCCTGGTACTGGTCCATGGACCAGGGTTTGGGGATCCCTGATCTAAACCAATAACATCATGATTGAAAATGAACGCTGGAAGCCAATTACATTGTGGCTGAAATCACATCTTTTTTTTTTCTTATGGGATCAGGCTATTTTTTTTAAACTTTACTTATTCCAACACAGTTCTCCTTGCTATCTTACAATTTAGGGATTAACCTAGATATGACATTACTCATGCAGTTGCACTGTTAATTAATCTTAAATAAATTAGTAACTCACAGGTATTTGTGACAGTATGAGGTTGTTTTCATATATGTGTGAAAAGGTATAGCTGGAGTCTGAGAACTACCAGACATTAACATTAGTTTATTATGACAGATTCATTCCTTTCAGTAAAAAAGCAGCCCACTGACTTTGGTCGGCTGCTCTTGACTCAGTTTTCTCTGAGAGAGTGTGCAGTGTGAATCTGTTAGCAAAAGAATAACAGCTTTGGAATAAATATAAATTATTAAGGCCCAGCACGTATGTAACATTGCCATCCCAATCTTAATTGAGCAAATGTGTCTTTCTTCTTTCCTACTTTCTTCTTTCCTACTGACATAAATCCTATAAATTAGAACCCCTGAGAAACAGATTAATAGACCATTTTTGTTGGACTGCAATTAATTCAGAAAATATCTCACAGCATTTTGGGATACATTCTGTAATTTTAAAAAAAAATGTGGATAGATTCCAGCATTTTTATTTGTAATTAAAAGTCAGTCAAGACCATAGTTATTTTTTTCCTATTATGCTTAGACAATACAATGTTACTAATGTTATTACACTTACTATTTTGTCAATACAGTATATCTTTATGATGAAGCTTCTGCATTGGCTTAAGTTCTGCTCCTACTGGCACCCTGAGATAGTTGTTGAATGTCGGGTTCTAGCTATCATATGAATTCTAGGGAAAATTTAACATTATAGATAGTGGACTACACCCAACTACCTCAAGCATTTGGAGCATTATAATTGTTCTTGACCACAATCATCTAATAATCCCTCCTTATAAGAGGTAGCCTATCATAGGCATCTCAGTTTGGATCAAAGGGAGGGAATTAAGCTAGGTCATCAGGGGTGTCTCTTGATTTATAGTAGATCACTCCCCTACATTTCCTCCTCTTTAACTCATATAACTTATTTCAGTTGTCATTTATATGTATCTGTTGGACAAAGACGATAATGCCCTAGCAAGTGTTATAATCCAGTGCCAAAGAGACTTTGGGGTATAGCTTGTTTTTTGTCTTATGTGAGCAACAAGGAGTTGTGTTGTCTCCCTTAACTTTAATTTTAATTATTTGCACCACTGGAACAATGTCTTACTTTGTCCTGAAGTTCAGCAACCCTGCCATCAAATTTAACGGGAACTGGTTTTGAAGTTTTATATGTCAAAAGAGCAAAAGAATTGATCTCTGCTGCTTTTTCATGCTTGTGGGGCTATTAAAGCAGAGAATCTTGACTCAAGAAGCAATTGCAGTCCAGCAGTCCTCCCATGATATGTGGGGCAGAGATCCATCTGAAGAAGAGAAGAAGAAAAAAAACAATTACGAATAGGGAGACGTAAAGGCCATTAAAATTAGGAAGCAGACAGATAAAACAGTGTGAAAGAAACAGAGGGTAGAGAGTAGTGAAATACAAAGATATGGAGTAGATAATTGTTTCAAAAAAGGGAGGTGATAGTAGGGACCCATTGCAAGTTTTATAACAGCAGCAATTCCAGATGAGATTTTTTAAGTAAGAAGGAATAGATTAATGCTTCTAACATTTGGCACTACTCATCTGCTCTGTTGAGCTTTCCCCTTTACTGCTTGAAAAGGCTTTTTGAAATAATTCTTTAATTGGCCCTACCAAAGATACCTTTCTAGGCAGTGAAGGTACAATTAATAGGTTTGTGGGCTTAAACTTCAGAATCTCCAAACACATCTGTCATAAACAAGCAGTATTTATTGTCTCAACTAGCAAAAGCAATTAAAAGAGAAAGCTGATATTTTTTTTCTTTTGCATTCAGATAGGCATTCTCGTAGCAACAGCTATAATGTAATTTTGTGAGCTACAAACATTGCAAAATGTTCATAGTGCTATTCACCAGGGTTGTGAATAGCACTATACAATAATAGTATTAAACCCCTCTTTGGAAGAGGGAAGAGACAGAGGTTGGAAAATAAAAAGCAATATTTGTCTTTAACTAGTATGGAGACTATTTGGAAACATTGCATTAAGTGCTGCATCATGAAATACTAGCAAGTAAAAGTATTATGTCACACTGAAACCAGTAGAACAGGGGTGTCAAACTGCCGGCCTGTGGGCCGGTTTCATCATACCGGAGCCGCGCCCACCCCATTGCCGGCAACGGCGAAAAAGCTCTGATACGTTGCGCGACGTCATGTGACATCGCGAGTTTGACATGTCTGCAGTAGAACTTTGACAGAAGCAGAGATGTACTGGATTATGACCCACTTACATGTTCTATTAAGTGATAGCAATATTGATAATATTCTCTATGCATTCAATATGTTGTGTTCAATTGCTATAATGGTACTAACCCAGGATACCATGATCATCATATCCCATGATGCTATATGTCATGAAATGTACATGCTTGGTATAGAACTAAATTGATTTCTATATCAAACACTTGGAAAAAAGCAGAAACTAATAAAGGACAGAACAAATACAGAAGATCCAAGTGCCAGGAAGGAAGGAAGGAAGGAAGGAAGGAAGGAAGGGAGGGAGGGAGGGAGGGAGGAAGGAAGGAAGGAAGGAAGGAAGGAAGGAAGGAAGGAAGGAAGGAAGGAAGGAAGGAAGGAAGGAAGGAAATGTTGTATGAAATGTCTCAACATCTGTTCCTGTTAGAGTGGGCAAAGCTGATGTAGATGAGCTAATGACCTTATTGGATACAAAATAATTGCCTGTACAGTATTCCTTAGATCAATGAAACATTCATTTTAAAGACTGAGGATATTTGGTACTTCACTGTTAATGATACATTTAAAGAACCACTTGCCAGCTTTCAAATACTTTAGTAAAAGGTGCTGATATTTTTGCAACATAATAGTTTCCATGGATGTGCCAGATAGAGTACCCAAAACTATGTCCATTGTTATAAGTATGTAAGGAGTAGCTTCCATGCTGGTCTTATTATGTGATATTCTTTATTAACAGAAAAAGGGGGCATTAGAAATTAGCCCCTACAATGGTTTTTAGAAATAATGACTTCTAAAATCTTGTAAATTTACTTCTATTGTCCTTACAAGCTTTCAGAGGGACGCCTGAGATAATTGGTTCATGAAGCATTTAGGAGGACTTTCTGATTGTTCAGACGGGTGTTCACGCATGCATTATCTCAATGATCTTGAGAACTACTTTGTGAATAAATCAGCTTAATTTATCAAATGTGGAGATTAAAGACACTGCTAACAAGAAATGTGCAGTTGTTCAGGAAACAATAGTAAATCCAAGCAGTTTTGCAGTTTATGGCATATTATGCTTCCATAGTGAGTGGTGTGAATGGGGGCACATCATTGTAATTGCTGCTAGTTTTCTATAGTGACTTATTTTATTTTTCTCCTAGCTGATGAATCAGTCCTTCCAAAAATAATAAAATAGTGACAATCATTAGCCAGCTAATCAAACAATTTGGGGAACATCTCTCTCAAGGGAATGGTTGAATAACTGGAATTCAGCTGCTTTGTTAATTGGTTTGCAGATGTGAATGTCTGGGAGTTAAATACTGTTGGCAGAAAAATCTTAGCAAGTTAATTAACTATATTTGTCTCTTGCTGATAAATGACCCAACAACATTGTTTTTCTGAAGACAGCTTCATAGACTATTTATGTCTCTTGCAAAAAATGAAAGCATGCACAATGTAAAAAAACCAGGGACTTGTCTAGGCCTCGCATTGAAAATTCACAGAACTGTGGAAAATCCTTCATCCACTCTACCTACTACTCCAAGTGCTGATGTTTCCAAATTGAGTTATGAGATAGCAACATTAAATTGGTGCTCTTCGGTTTTTAGCTTTTTTTTAATCGTACTATAAGACTCCAGGAGGATATCTCCCAAGATAATACATAATACGAGACTTGGTTTTTTGAAGTAATCATGAAAAGATCCATGGACTTGTTAATTCTGTGATTTCTCATACTGAAGATAAATGGGGATGGGAAAGAAACTGTATTTATAATGGAATTCTATAGAGAAAAAATTGGGGCGGGAAAGAATTATTAAAAGGATGGAATATATAGCCTAATATATTTCAACCATTTTGTTTTCTTTTTGCAACCCTGTAATTCTTTTACTGAGGTGAAATCGGGGTGACTGAATGGAGCTGAGCCTTTATTGGCTGGATGCCCTTCCTGATGCCTACATGGAGTTCAGAGCAGATATTTTCTTTTTGCACCCTCATAGAGAAACATCTGTTGTTGCCTAGGATTGAACTCTCAACCTTCCGAGTGCGAGGTGAGCCTCTTCACTTCTAGGCCACCATGCCGCTCATTATATTTCAACCAATAATTTTCTGAAAATCATGTTTTCAGTAGTATGTATAAAAATAATATATATAAATTGGTATAAAAAAGCACAAATAAGATATTGGGTATAAATATATTAAATAGAAATGGAAAAGTTTTGCTAGTGCAAAAAACTAAAAGCAGAAAAGATTTGAAAATCAAGGAAATAGAAAATGTATCTGAAGGGATAGTGTTATAATAACTGAATTTCTACATAAATAAGCATCCTGTGATAAAGTGCTTTAGATCAGAGGTCCCCAACCTTTTTCGATTGGCAGACCAGAGGGAAAGGGAGGGGGGAAGCATTTTATGCAGACATGCACGCAAACGAGGCCACAAGCACACGCATGACGCAAACAGGGCGGTGCTAGCATCCGTACAACACAAATGGGCAGTGCTAGTGCCCACGTGATACTTGCTAGCCCTGCCCCTATTATGCCACATGGCGCCCCATTTTTGCTGCAGCCATGGGGCTAGCGCGGGTGGGGGTGAGTGCATGTACACATGTGCGGGCACTGGCCAGCCATGGCCCACAGGTTGGAGACCCCTGCTTTAGATCCATGGATATACACTTCACTTCAGTGAGTTTTGGGGGGGAAATATTGTTTAGATGGGAAGCTCGTTAAAAAATTCTCAAACTTTAGTCTCCTACAGAGATATTGGAAGTTAGTCTCATTTGAATCCAGAGGATTTTTTATTGAGTTGAGTAAGAAACATCTGCATAAGAGTAAATGATATATTTGCAGAAACATCTGACTTTCTCACATAAATATGCTGTTCTTTAATTATTTTCCCCCAAGAATGTGACACATTCACTGACCTATGTTCCACTGTTTTCCACGGTTTCAGAAGAATTTTGTTCAGATTCAGGCAGGCAATGCCTATCAAATTAAATCAGTTTAACTATCAGCCTTTGGCAAACAATTGTAGCAGCTAGCATTTTTACTGCAAAAATGAAGAGTGAAAAGAGGGGAAATGATGTTCCAGAAAACTCAGAGTTTAATAGGCCTCCCAACGTTTCTCAATAAATATCTAAAAAGGCTGGGAAGGAGGGTAAAACTGAGTGCAAATGTTACATGCTGGTGTTATGTGGAGTGGTAGTACAATAGGTGTGATTGATGTCTCTCTGCACAGGTAGGGAATTTGTGGCCATCTGGGTATGGCTGAAATGTCCCTCCTTGCATCCTTTATCGTTGGCCATGTTGACATGGACCACCAGGCGTGGTGATTCAGCAGTAACTGGAGGGTCATGTTCTCTCCCTCTGTAGTGCAGTCTCATTCAATGAACAGAGGGCATATAGTGGCAAAGCCTGTTCTATTTTGTTGTGTTCCTCTGTCCCTTTGAGCCTTTGATTCTATGTCTTGCTGTGTTCCAGGCTGACCAATTAGCAATAAAAAAGCTGTCTTTAAAAACAAAGAAATTCTAGATCACTTTTCATATTTTTTTTCTAAAGGAAAGAAATATGGATCTAAATGTTCTGCCATACCGTCATTGTGTTTAGCAGTTATGGCAGGGGTCTTCAAACTCAGCCCTTTTATGACTCATGGACTTCAACTCCCAGAATTCCTCAGCCAGGCATGCTGGCTGAGAAATTCTGGGAGTTGAAGTCCATGAGTCATAAAAGGGCTGAGTTTGAAGATCCCTGAGTTATGGTGTTGGACTAGGAACAGGGAGGCCCAGAGTTCAACCTAAACTAGGCGACAAAAGCTCTCTGTGTGATGTTAAGTTGATCACTTCCTCCCAACCCAAACTTACCACACAGGATTTTTGTGAGGAAAGTAGGAGAAGGGAGGGCTCTGTTCATTGCCTTAAGCTCCTGAATGAAAGGCAGGTTATAAATGTAATAAATATTACTACTATTACCACTAGAATGACCCTGGATTTGTCTTGTATGGTAACAGTTCAAAGCAGCACCTTAGTAATGTATTTCTATAACTGATCTCTAGAAAGAAAAATGGTTTGCTAAATACAAGTAGTTGAATAAGATGATAAAGTGGTGGTGTAGAGCTGAGGCCGAGACTGTAGATGTTCAGAATGCAGGCAAAATACTTCACTGCCTTTTAACACAAAAATATATATTAGGACAGTGAAAACCACAGAATGAGCTTTTAGGCTTTTGTGAAAGTTGTGAGGGATAAAATCTTTTAAAGGTCCTTCACCTGCTTCTGCATGGAATAGTGGTTTTACCACTTCCCTCAACAAAAGTGCTCTCTGCATAGTCATGTACTGAAGACATTCTTCTTGAAGTGAAGTAGTTGGTCAAGAGAGATCATTTCCCCCCCACCCCCACTACACACTTCTAAAGAGAAGCATTGAGGCAGAATATACCTCCTTTGCGACATCAAGATAAGGCTTAAGGTGGAATATAGTGTATGCTGACTTTACATAATGCAGATGCTTTAGAAGTTAGCAATTCCTGGATAACCTAATCTGGGCTCAAATCTAAGAAATGAAGAACCTCAGGGAATATCAGGGCTGAACAGGTGATGGCAAAATACTAGTGAAAATAATATATTATGGGCTACATAAATATGTCCATAAAATCACCAGGAATTGTGCTTAATATAAAGGAAGTTCTATTTAACACACACACACACACACACAAACACTCCTAATTAAAAAAAACATGAATCAGCACACAAATGAGCAAGTTCAACTATTTCATAAACTGAGTTTTTAAAGGTGGGCTTTAATTGCATTCCATCTCCTCCAACAAGAAATCTGAAGCTGTGTATATCTTCTGTCACTTTCAAATTCAATTGTCACAATATACTGTATTGTGTTTAAACTTGACTAGTTAAAGTAAAATATTCCAGAGGTGTAGCCATGCTGGTCTCTTGCAGCAAAAACAAGACAAGCTTGTGACACTTTAAAAGACTAACACCTTTAGTATTGCCAAAGTGCTGGTAGACTATAATTTTCTTAATCCATGGAAACTTACAAGTTTATATAATAACTTGATTGGTCTTTATGGCTGCATAAGATGTTTTTCTCTTTGGCATTAATAAATGTCCTAAACTGAGAAGGTAGAGGACTAATACATTATTAACTTCATTTTGTAATCCCCTTTATTTGCTGTCTCCTAAACAATACAAAGCTTTTGTCTGAATCTACCACCTTCTACATATAACTCATTCCTGTTATTTCCCTCTAATGTTTACACCTATAGAATGGTTCCTTTGAAACTAATGAATGCCATTATGTCTCCATTCTTGCTTCTGATTTCTTAGCATTGAATGAGAGAGGGGATGTTGCTTTCTGGGAAAACACTTTCTATCAAGGAACAAAGAAATGAGACAGGAGCAGAGAGCACGCAGTGATCCTTATCCCCCCCTCCCACCTCCTCTGCCTGTTAGAAGATGTGTGTTTTTTTTGTGTGTGTGTGCCTTCTCTCCCACTGTGAGAGTCAAACGAGCTGTATTTTTTCAAAGGTTTCCCCTGCTATTTGAAGGATCGTGGGGCTTCCCTACGGGCACTGCCCTATTAATTGATAATTTTGCTAGGCAGAAAAAGAGAGGAGGGAGGACGGGTAGAGCGCGACAAGACTTAAGATTTGATTGAAAAATCCGATTCACACTGCCTCTGGTGTTGATGGTCCAGAAAACAGCTACAGTGGGAATTATTGCTATTTTCAGCACCATAGCCATGAGCAGCGACAGAGAGTATGGAAAGAGCCCCTAGCTTCTACTGGGTCGATTCAGGCAACCCTACGTATTAGGGAAGAGATAACCCTGCCTCCATGCAGAGCTATAGCGGTTTGGCTTCCTCTCAAGTTCTGGTGAGAGGCGAGCTCTTTGCTGTGTTGCGTGGATGCAGAGGCTGAGAGAGAGAGAGAGCAAATATGTTGCACGTGAATCTTTCTATCCATAGGAAAAGACATGGCATCTTCCTGGGAGAGGTGGGAGGAGACTTTCTAAAGCTGCAGATTCCATCCAAGCTTCAGCCTGGACCAGCTGATGCTTCAGAAAACTGGTGTAGGCAGCGTCAAGGAGATGATCCACCTCCCAGAGAGCTCAACACCTCATCGAGACTGCAGCTCAGCCCAAGTTTCTCACAGTTGTGATGCCCAGTTGAAGTCCACAGATCCCAGGGTACTTTCTCTCTTTTGGGGACTCCTGGGTCCAGATCTCTGGGTCCTCCTTCCTCTTTTTTTCCTCTTCTGGTGGTTCATGTGATGGTTAGATGTGAAAAAGAATTCTGTTTAAGGATACGGATCTTCTACTGCTATTTCTGAAGTGTGGCTCAAGTGCAGGTAAATCAATTCATTTAAAAGAAAAACCCACTTTAGTGTTTGTGTACACGTGTGTGTGTGTGTGTGTGTATGTAATCTAACTAATGCAGTTTCAATTATTTGAAAGATTGTCAGTAATTCCATTTATTTTTCAGAAAATTTTGTTTTATCCATGAATGGATTTCTACATGAGGGCAGAGGATGGCATTTAATTATCTGTAAAGTACCTAGTATAATTGAGATGCAATAGAAGCCATCATTGTATTAAGGAAGAGGAGGAGGAGGAGGAGGAGGAGTTGGAGATAAAATTGGCTGATTACCAGTTCTCAGAAAATCCAGCACATTTCTTTTGACCTGATATTTCCACTTCAGTGATCCCTGTAAAATTATTGTTCACAGATTTAAATAGGAGAATATATCTACTCTCCATTTAAAATGGAGAAGTTTTCTCTAAGATCATGGACAAGCATGACCACAGGTAGTTTCAGAACTACTTTTTGGATTCCCAGAAACCTTGGAAACTGCACTGTTGAATTTTGGGGACAAACTGTTAGGAGTTAGTGGTATGACTTCATAGCACATTTGTTGGAAAAAGACATGTATCCTCTTTTTTTTAGGCTTAAAATGTACCTTCATAACTTCCGTAAACATGGCATCTCTTGGTTGCCATTTTTTTTAAAAAAATGTGATACATGGCTATGCATGCCCTGCTTTATGTATGTAACTTCTTAAACGTTTGTGTGCGTTAACTCAGTATCTTGCCTCCAAACTTAAGAATGAATTTTTAGCCTGAACCTCCATTGGAGTAATTAGATCTGGAACTGAAAATGGCAACATATTTTACTACCATTGAGGAGTGTGTTGGACTCTTTAAAGGTATAATATTGTTTTTCTTTAACCAATTTCCAGGTTTACTCCCACAATTTTTCCCAATTTTTATGCAGTTGGACTGCTTTGGGTAAATATATACCAACAGCTCTCATATTGAACATGAACTCATAGGACTTGCTTGTGAGTAAAGCTTTTCTATAAAATATGCCCTTCAAATTTTTTTGAGCTGAAGTCCCCCATTCACATATAGTACCAGATTTTATCTTGAGAAAATATTGGAACAATGGTGCTCTAGAGATGTCTGGATGCATTCATGAAATACGGTACGCAAATAACTGGTCATAGTCCCCACCCCACTAATCCCATAGTTCTCTTTGCCCAGAAATAATTCTATAGAATATAGAATGGGATGTTCTTGGAGGTTTTTAACAACAGCTGTTGCTACCACCATCAGTACAGTATACATCCATACAGTAGTAGATATGCTAAAGTCCATGAGCTAAAAACTTTTAATAATCAACAAGTTTTACATTTCATATTTCTTACTTTTTCACTTAATATGAGATCCCTGTTTTATTTGAAAACTGAACAAAGAAAACCAGATGTTTCAGTCTTTGAGGTTTGCCTGGATCTTTCAGTAAGATGAAATGCTCTAATATAAATCCTGTGAAGTGTAACAATATACATCTTTGTTCAGAAGTAATACCCACTGAATATGATTTGTCCTACAGTGGGAAAGTAGGGGCGTTGGCACTAAGAGTCACTTTAAATATGAATTAGCACAGACTGAGCAGAGATTTGATTATTTTTTTATACATTCATATAATGAACTTAATTAGGCAATATTCCCAATGCAGAGAAGCATCACCTCTATCTGTTTTGCTTTCTATCACATAGTTTTACTGCATGGTGTGCTTAGATTTCCAGTATAGTATGCTCTGTTACAAATATTTTATTTTGCTGCAGATATTCTTGATTAAGACCTATAGCAGTCTATAACGGTGAAGAGTCTGTGGAAGGAACATTTAACAGAGTATTTAAACTTACCTCCTACTCTATAAATATATATATATATTCTGTGCAGGACAGCTCTGTACAGAAAGTTGAAATGAGCTCAACAGTCATCATAGTTCCCTTCAGGTCATCCTTAATATTTCCCCTACATGTACATTCGTGTCCACGAAAAGAAAAAGTTGTGAAGCATTGCACATATATATTTATTCTCTGAAGGTTTATCGGCAGCATATAGCAGTGGCTATATGTTTCCCATACTTGTTTCCCATACTTTGGCATAATAAAAACATCCTGCCAAATTTATAGGTGCCAATGTGCTTATTTGCTTGCTATTATGTAAAAACTAATTTAGTGTGTGGAAAAAATATTGATACATTGACAGATTCTACCTTATTAATAGCTACATTACATAGCACATTTTGTATAAATGTAACCATTAATACTTTTGATGGAACATACCCCAATGGGTTCAAAGTAAAAACATTATAATTCTTGGATTTAATAATAAATTTGCATCCATCTGAGCATGGATCTCGTTAGGATAGAATATATCCATTTAGATACATATTTCCTAATGATATCCTTCTATTTGCCACATTCTAAACTTGTACACATCAGTAAAGCTGCTGTTCTGGAAATACAGTACAGTAGATGTATGAGGATCATATTATCAAAGGAGGAAGTAAATTATAGCCAGAAGAATTATTCTATTTAGCTCAAATATTGGCTTTGGCGTAGCCAGTTTATGTAGCTTGTAATACACAGTTCTAGAAAAGAGACTCTAGGCTATATAATGAAGAATTTATTTTTTAGAAGATCTTTAAGTTTCAGTGTGTCAGATAAAGCCTATTTCCAAATAAGTGTCTCTTTCTGACACTAACTGAAATTAACTTAGGATAATTATATATGTGTGCAGAACTCAGAAATAAGGTTCATTGAAAATTAAAGAAATGAGCAGTTTTGGAAAATAATTATATGTGAAGCATAGCTGGAACCTATCCCACTTGAGGGGAAAAGATAGAACATTAACAGCGTAAAGGAAATGTGTTTTTTAAAATTATTTTATTGTATGAATCATCCTCAGGGAGATCTAAAAGTGAAAGAAACAAAAACAAATCCCACTGATCTAAAATCCCCACTTCAGTAGAAAGAAAACAGCTTTAATTAAAATATTTGGAGACATCAAAACCCATAAGTCTCCTGTCAGACAGGAAGTGAGAGTTCCTGCCCAAGTTGGTCCTCTGAGCTCAGATAGCAAGATCATCTTAAGGAGAGACTGTGAAGCTTTTCCTTCATGCTCATGCTGACCGAACTAAGAGAAGGCAACATGTTTAACTGATCTTGAGCAGGTGAAGAATAGGTGGAATAAAATGTGTTGAATAGCAGTTTATGGGCAAGCTGACAGATTGTGCAAAGTGCCTCTAGGCTCTTTAGACTAGCCTCTTGTTTCCAAAGGCAGCAGGCCAGGCAATCTTTGGCTATTCTGTGTAGAAATGCAGCTGGAAAACAATGACTTTTTTCTCTGACTTGATTCTTTTTTTATTTAGAGAGCGATTTCTCTATTCAGAGATTCTGTATAGATAGCCCCTACCCTAATCATATATTAGGATCACCCTCTCTCTCTAAATAACTCAGTAAATGCACACTGTGTTATTATTGTAATCAACAATTAGGCAGAGCTATTGATCGTGCTAAGGTAACATGTCATTTTAATGTATTAATTTATTTACATTTAAATTGGTCTATTTCATTTTCGGTCTTGAGCATATTGCCATTGCTCTTATGCTGGTGAAAAGGGCCCGATCAAGTGATATGGCTGGCTGGTATATAAATCCAAGTGACAGCTTTATTCACACCAGTAAATGGAGAATGCTCTTCAAAAAAAATTCTCACTTTTTAAACTGGGGTCACCGCAGAGGAATGCATAAATATTCTTTCTCCAGGAACACTTTGCCCAAAGGGAAGGTATCCTAAAGAGAAATAGACAGGTAGAAGTAAGAGCAACAGGTATTCCTGTGGAAGCATTCCACGGATACAGTTCACGCTAGCAGCCTGATTGGCATTCTTTACTTCATATTAAAAAAGAAATCTGCATTATCATTTTCATAACAGTTTCTAAAGCAATGTCTTCACAGTCAGTTGGCACTTTAGCAGGGCTTTAAACTGGGCTGAAAATAATGCCCCAATTATATGCCAATGCCTGCAATGCCAGCACTGTTCTGCTCCTGTTTTACCTTTACTTTAAAATCTGGCAGGAAGTAAGTTATAGCACTACTGCAGCAGAGCTTCAGGTTCAATCTCCAAAAGGAAGCTGCGTGATCCTAAGGCGGCAAAAACGTCTGCTCAAAAGAGCTTGCAAACCGTTCCTGCCTTTTCACAAGCTTGAAGCAGCTTTTTGGAACCAAATCCTGTAATGGAAATAAGAGGAACTATATCAAGATATAAGGGCAAAAGGAAACATTTATTGGTTAACCTTCTCTATGTTGAGGCATATGCAGAATGCCACATTGAAAACAATTATTTAAATGGGGGTGGGGTGGGAGGAGGAGAAGTATCTCACCAAAGTGGGAGATTGTAGTCTGTTGAATTGCATCTTCAATCGTTCTGTAATTCAGAACTGAGTGTAGTTTCCTATGAGTTAACTACCACCATCAGACCTTGTCGTTCTAATGGTGTAACAGTCTGGCATTTAAAAAGAGGATCAGATTTTAATTTAGTCAGTTGGTGGAGGATATAGGACAGATAATGCCAAAAGTACAAGCCAACTTGATATGAGCAACTTTTAAAAACAAGAAAGGAAAGGAGGCTGTGCCTGATAAATGGAGCTGTAAGAGGATATCCCACTGTCCCACGTACCTCTTAAGAGTTTCTTTGAATATAAGAATTCTTAATTTCCATTTGATTTCTTTAGCTGGGCAGGAGGTTTGCTACTAACCTGAAAATCAAAAGGAGTCTAGTAGCATCTTCTCAGGTTAACAAATTTTATTAAGGCCTTGTGAGTTACAATTCTCATTATCAAATGCATGGAACAGCTGGACTAAAGTAGAATAAATTGATTTATATTGGGGTGAAGCTGGGAGAAGAGGTTGAAAAAAGAGGCAGATTCAGGTTACACGTGAGACAATTTATCTTCTTCATCACACTCTACTTCAGTTAAGCCACTCCAGGCGTCCAATGAAGTTGAGCTGCAGCTTACAAAAGCTGATGCCTTCCCCCCCCCCCCCCAAAAAAAAGTTGTAAGTCTGGAAAGATACTACCAGACTCAGTTTATTTTTTGGTGACTGTAGCCTGACACAGCCCCCTGTCTACAATAGCTACTAACCTAATTATAACAGAATCCAATTAACAACAGGGGACGTGGGGTGAGGATTGATTCCAATGAAATAAGACAAAATTCAGTACAAAACCACAGTACATGGAAATAATGGATGAGTTATTCTACAGCACTGGAAGCTTGAAAACCCAAATGTTTGCAAGTACAGCATGCAAACACTTAGTCTTATACCTCCCCCTACTGGGCTATGCTAATCTGTTTGTGGAAGTCTTTCTGACGAAAGGGCTCAAATGTCTTAAACGGACGACTGTGGGACATAAGGGATGCTGAAGTGAATGGTTTTTCTTCTGATGCATCTGACTAGGCTTCTTGGGCTTTTCCCACTAGCATTTCATTATGAAGCAAACACGTCTGGCTATATCTTTTTTCTGCTATGCCCATATGATGCAGCATTCATCTCGCCTGCAGCCCATGAGTGAGACAGGTTTAAGGCATCCTTAGTTATACCAGTGTTAAGGGAATGTTATCTCCCTTGTTCTGCTCACATCCAAGGCAAGGGTCTCAAAGCCAAATCATCATGAGTGAGAATTGTATAAAGAAAGTATTCATTAGTCCAAAGGCCACAACTCTGAAGGGTATTTTATACATTGAGACAAAAATCACCAATGAGTAAGTAATGAAGTAAAGGAAGAGCATCATGGTGTGTCATTAAACTGAAGTGCGTGATTCAGCTGACCAAGCCCTCCCATTGCTGAGAAGCTATCTTCACCTCAGACTCTGATGAGGTGACTGGACATCAACAGGTTGCTCAGCTTCCTGGAGCACTGAGGTCTGGCTGAGCCATCTACAGGGTGTTCAGTATCTTAGCCCTGTTAGTGAGCATCCTTAACTTCTAGACTTGTTGAGTCTAAGAAACAGACTTGAAGGACAACATGCAGTTTTCAAGCTATGAGTCTGAGATCCCTGATCCAATGACAGCCTTAATTTCAATAACATCTCATTGGTGTTACCTTGGAGAAGAGTCAGGTGACTGGCTGTGGCTGACAAAAGAAGGAGGAACTGGGAAGAGAGCAGTACATTTCATGCTGGTACAATTTTGTGCTGACTCGAAGCACTGACCCTTCAGTTCTGCAGTAGGGAAAGGTCCATGGACTTCATGGAGAAAAAGACCATATTTATTCATTAAAAAGGGTTGCCTGCATCCTGTATGACCATAATACTAACAACTGGTAAAATCCTCTTCATGTTACTTTTTCATATTGATATGTTCCATTAGGTGGTGGAGAAAGGAGAGATAGGACTGATCATATTGTCCGTGTCTCCAACATTGTGTCCTCTACTGAGATATATTCCAAAAAAAAACTGGACAGCCATTTGTCCGAAATGGTATAGGGTTTCCTGCCTGAGCAGGGGGTTGGACTAGATGACCTCCAAGGTCCCTTCCAACTTTATCATCATCATTATTATTATTAAATATCAGTGTTTTTAGCATGATAATTCAGCAAGGGATTTTGAGACCCAACGTACCTAATTCTTAGTTTTTAGTTTAAATACACCTGACATTTACAATACCTAGAGTACTTCATCAGAGAAAAGTCCATATTTACTCTTTATTGGATACAGATACTCCTGTTTTAAATATTGTGATCACCATGGCTAGCAGAAAGCAGAACATGGGAGCCCATAAGAATGATCTCCCTCCCTCCCTTTCTGTCCCTAGGCATGGAGGTAATTCTTTGAAATGGCTTCCCTGGATCTTATATTCAAAGATATATTGTAAGCCTCCATGTCTGAGAATGATGAGTACTGCATCAGGTCCCCATTAGAACAGAATTTGCAGTTTTGTGCTTGACTCCTTCCCTTGATAGAGCCATTATGTAGTCCTGCTACTTTTTCTTGCTCTATTCTACAGTACCTTCCTGGGTTCTGCTGTGCAGGTTCCGAGGTTTTGCTTGATAAAAAAAAATACAGGAAACCAGAAGTTGCCTTTAAGCTTTACGTTTTTATTCAGCTGAACAAAGACAGGCTCCTCTAAAAGAGAGAAGCCCCAAATGACAAGAGATCCTTGTATTTATTCTTTCTGATTACATAAGCAATCCACCCAGCAAAGCTGACACACATAAGATAAAGATTTCACCCAGTAAGTCTGGCACACTGTAGATAAGAAGGGAGAAAGCAGAAGTAGCTAAAAATGTTCCCTTTTGGGTGTTTCCTAAAGACATCGTACGTTCCCGGGTGGGTTAGGACATTGGGTGTTTTCCTTGCTGTCCTTTCATGACCCTGCATCCATGACTCTGCAAGTGCCCAAAGACAGCAGGGCCGTCTGCACATATTGACAGTTGATACTTCCTATGCTGTCTCCTAATTCTGGGTCAACAATTCTGCCTCTTGAATATTATTGAATGTGACAGAAAAGAGAACAATAGTGGCAACGGGTTTTAACTGGGGATACCTGCTTTTTTGCTAGTTAAAAAGTTATTTGTGCCTCGCCAAAACTAACCTAATTCTAAACTAATTAGAGTACTGTGGACTTCTTAAAACAATGTTTTTTTCTCATCTGGTGTATTTTCAGTTAAACATAGTACAAAAGGAATCCAAATTCATCCAAATTTGAAGTTGCATATATGGTGGAATGTAGGTGAACTTGTTAAACTGCCCAGAATTGCTTCCACTCCTGATGAGGAAAGGAGATGCAAGGGAGATCCACATCGCTCTTCTTGACTATTAGAAATACTGTTTAGCTCTCCTGAGCAGCCTTTAACACCAAGCATAGCATTTCATCCTTAAGCACTAGAAACATATTCTGACTGTGCTTTTGGATAATTGGATTTTAGGCTTAATAGTAGAGGTGTGACATTCAGGTGCAACTGGTTTCAATAACATGCTTCCCCTTGTGGAGAAAGGGTCTTCAAACTTGGCCCTTTTATGACTTGTGGGCTTCAACTCCCAGAATTCCTCAGCCAGCATGCCTGGCTGAAGAATTCTGGGAGTTGAAATCCACAAGTCATAAAAGGGCCAAGTTTGAAGACCCCTGTTGTGGAGGAACGGAGTTGCTTTGATTGGCCAGTTGGCACATGCAGAAGTTATTATTACAAAATGAAGCAGAGATAGTTACTGTAGAAGTGGACCGACACTTGATTTTCTGCCATTAGTATAAAGGAACACGTCACTTGACAACCCCAAAGCAATGCACTCTTTTAAAGATCTACACAACCATACCTAATATTAATTCCTGTATTTCATTTTTATAGAAAGGGATTCAGAACATTCCAACTTGGCCTTGCCTGAGAAATCCTAATTCATTGACTCAATGAAACTCTTACGGAGGATTGCTCAATTAGGAACACACACACACACACCACCTCCAATGTCCTCCAAACCTGTCCAGAGCCCAAACATCTCTGTTCCTAACCATGAAGGCATCAATATGCCATATTATCAGAGTGTGAATTTGGCCTACTTGTACTGACAGTACAGTATGTGGAGGAATTGCATGCCAATTCTGAAGGGGCATGACATCACAATCAGCATTTTGTCTCTTGTTCTTTCTTCCCTCCATGGATGGCTAGATGAAAAGTTCTTCTACCAAAGTCTACTTATCAAAGGCCAAGTGACAAGAGAGAAAATTATAAAATCCTTAAGAAGTCATTGTGGTAATGTTGATGTTCATTAAATTGCATTTAGGTTTTTGGTTCTGCTCTTACTTGTTGGAATAGGCCCATAGTATTTTGGTCAATAGGCAAAAAGAATCTCTAGACTGAAAGAAGGACTGTTTTCCCTGCCTTAAGAACCAACACATATCTCTGGGATTGTTTCTTTGAGTATCTTGATACAAAACACAGGTTGTGTTTCAGTCATTGTTGCAAAATGGGAGGCTATATAAATCATATAAACAAACACCTGTGTATATCTAGAAGCTCATCCTTGTAACACTAGCCATGAAAATGCTCCAAGTTTCCCTATTCTGAAAGTGGGCAGAAAGACCTTGATTTATGTCATTGATGATTTGGGGATAAAACTTTACAGATAAGTTGTGAGTTTTTTATTTGGAGAATCTCATCTCTCCAAAACTCTTGGGCATGTTGTAACATTCACAGTAACTGCGAATGTCAAAAGAGAAAAATGACAAAAGGAGAACAGACAGTATATGTATAGTGCCTTTGTTGCAGAAAATAAAATAAAAATCTATTATTATTTTCTATCAAATATAGGTAAACTAGTGATTGTGGAATTTTCTTTCATAGTTTCTGTAAGAAGTGATGCAAGTGTGCTAATTAAGTTCATTACAAATACTTAAAAGGCATAACAGAAATGCTAAATTACTAAATGTATTGCATGTTACTATAATACAGAAGCAGAATATATTTGTCAGATCGAAACAATTGACAGAGAAATCAGAGCTTTGCTTTAGCTTCACATCAATAAATAACATTTGCTCATTTAGAATATTAATACAAAGACATGAATTTGGCTCTCACCGAAGTGACACTTGTGAAAAGTAGTCAGAAGTTGGATGAAGGAATAGACAGGTGGGGAAATTTATTGTTTACTGCCAAATTTTGTCCAGCCAGTTGCAACTATATATTGTCACATATTGCACTGTATTATGCTTCTTGTTGTTTGTTCTGTGCATCTCACTTATGGAATGTTTTGGGGGTTTTCTTTCTTTTTCAGAACAATTTTCCTAACCTTGTCTCCTTTAGATGTGTGGTGATTGCAATTCTCAAGAATTATGACTTTGGGCTTGCAACCCCAATACTTCTAGAAGGCACTGATTATGTGCCATCAAGTCAGTGTCTTAGAGGTCACATAGACATATGTTTTTCATAATGATCTGTCCTTAACCTGATCATTCTGGTTGTCTATCTGGTCACCCATCACAACTATAAGTAAGTCCTTCCATATTGCTGTTGTTTGTCCTCTCCTTCTTTTTCCTTCCAACTATCCCAGCATTAGAGCTTTCTCCAGAGAGCCAGGTCTTTGTATAATATGAGCCTGGTTATTTGTACCTTAAGTGAAACTTGGGGTTAATCTGTTTGATTGTTTTCTTGGCTCCCTAAAAGACACTACAATGGGGAAATGTTAAATGTTACAACTATTCTGAGTTTGATGTTCTTTACCCCAAATCCTTTAAAAAATTTTAAGAAACATCCCAATCTGTTGAAACCCACTCACAGAAAATTCCAGTAAGTGGCAGATTTTGTCCCATTATCTCAAGATACTTAATCTTAAAAGACTTATGGTCTTTTAACCATAAAAATGGCATAAATGTTTGTTAGAGTGGACAACGCAGCTACAATCTGAGCCAATTCAAGACAATGTCCTTGTATCTCCCATCTGCTATGCAGGGTTGCATCTGCTTCCTCCTTTCCAGACTTGTCAGTGCTTAAAGAATTATTTTAGCTTATTTTAAAGTTCAGGAAACTTGTTAGAGGATTTTCCCATGCTTTCAGTTCTAAAGCATAAACAAGCCACTTTCTCCATTCAAAAACATAGCTTGAGGCTATTCTGTCTTCTTGGCAGGATTCAGTATTTGGAACACAGAAGCAGAAAGTTCTTATCCAAGTGATTATTTGAGTTTAACCCAACTTAGCTGGGAATGAAGGATAAAAGTGCAAATAAAGTAAGAGTAAAAATAATGAAGTTGCTGGGGTGGGATATGAAAAATTGTCAAGAATATCCATGGTACTACTCATTAAAAAAACAAAATGTTGGTTTACTCTGAATATGTAGCCTTAGTTGCTTCAGCTGCAAGTCAGACATAGCTGATGGGCTGATCTCAAGTCCACCAAGGTAAATGGTATATCTTTGAGCATAGTGCATCCAAAGCCAAAGTGCATCCGTAGTGCATCCAAAGGCAATTTCTTCATCTCAGTTAGGGTTAGATAAGGCTAGGTAAGTTGAATCCATTTGATAAGACCCTGAAGATATTCAGTCTTCTCTCTCCTATCGGACAGTCATTTGGAGCAGCTTTTTGTCCATTTGCTCCTCTGTTTTGTTGGAAACCCCCAATGATGTCATTTTCTGGTAACAGAAACTAGCAAAGTGGCATCAGTCTATTAAATCAAATCTGATGGATTTTTACATTAATTACATCCCAGTTTGGATTTCTTATATCAACAGTCCCCAACCTTTCTGGCTTTATGGACCAGCAGTGGTGGCAGTGGTGATGTGGGGGGACTCCCCAAGGAGTTAACCATCTAAATCTGAATCTTAGTGCCCAGGCACTAAAATCAGCAGAAGGGGGCGACTTAAAAAGTCATTCCTCTCTAGTCTTATAGGCCTGCCCTATTTTCAGCTATTTTCAGGATGGGAAGGAATATGTACCTCCTTTCTCTTTCCTCCTCTCTTTCTTCCTCTCCAGTAATATCTGTAGATCCATAGTGTCTGTTATGTACAGATACTACATAACAGTATACAGTATATACCTTATACAGTATGTGTATAAGGTGTTGCATTTTTTTTTAAAAAAAAACTTATTTTCTTTTGCATATTTTAACAACATAATGGTAATTACAAATTATATAAGTTATACTGCACAGTATTGCTCTGTTTCGCTTCCTATTTCTGAGGCTGGTTCCAGTCAGCATCGAGAGGTCTGATTCCTAACACCCACTATGGGGCCACAGAGATTGGTACTTTCTCTGCTCCTCTTTAACATCTACATGGGGTGAAGTACTATCAGTATGCTGATGATACGCAGCTATACTGTACATCTCTGCCCCTGGTGAACTAACTGATGTTACTGATGTCCTCTCAGTGCTTGGAAGGTAGGGAGTTCTGAATAGAGGCTTCAACTGAACCCTGGCAAGACTGAATGGGTTTGAGTTTTGGAACTTTCTGTGTATTTGGTGTTGGATTGGATTGCAATGCTCCAAACAGATCCAGGGCACAATCTGGGGTGTCCTTCTGGACTCATGATTCCTGCTTGAAGAGCAGGTGACAGTCATGACCAGTAGGGCCTTTGTTCCAATTAATTTTGTTTGTCAGTTGCACCCTTTCCTTTCAGTCATTCATGCACTAGTCATCTCCCGGATGGATTACTGTAATGTGCTCTATTGTAGGTCTACCCTTGAAGCTCCAACTGGTACAAAATGTGGTTGCAGGGGCAGTTATGTGGGCTCCAAGAACTGTCGATGTTACAGCTCTGCTTCATGAGCCAAATCATCTGCTAGTTTGCTTCCAGGTCCAGTTCAAGGTTAGGACCTTTCAAGTCCTAAATTGCATGGTACCAGATTATTCCTGGGACTGTCTTTCCTCAATCCTGTCCCATTACATCTGGCAGAATGGGCAAGTTGCAGGTTCCATCAGCCAAGGATCTTCTGTTAATGGGATCCAGAAAGAGGGTCTTTTTTGCTGTGACCCCCCCCATCCTCTAGAACATCATTCCCCCAAGGTGAGGTTGGCACTAGCCCTAAGTGTGGCATCTGTTAAATGGCTACCTTTTGTATAGTTAGACTGCATACCTCTGTCTTTTTGTTACCATATTCTTTTAAATGTGGTGTTTAACTGTTTTTAATAAGTTTTAATGTTGGAAAGCTGTGATTGTTATGTTTTAATTGTGTACACTGCTGCCCAGAGTCAAATGTAAGTGAGATAAGCAGTCAAATAAATTTAATAAATAAATGAATGAATGAATGCAATAAAAGTTTTAAAATAAAGAAATAAGACAGGTATAAATATTAATCAAGAGCTACTAATGTGATTTTACAGCATTCAAACAGCCAATGAATTATATGGTCATCACTTACATTGAAACTTTTGTTCCTCTGCAGAGATGATGGGATTACTCATCTCACCTTTCGAAGCCAAGTTAGATAGTGAGAAGGTACATCTGGAGGATGTGGAAGGCTACCACAGATACCTACCCAGAATATTGATTGAATCCCTAATAAAACCAAGGTTTAGCAAGACAGCAAGGCTTCAGGCCTTTGAACTGAAGTGTTGTACATGGTCTTTCAGCTGGTTTCCAGACTAGCATCATCCATTTCAATCCATCACAGTTCTTTAATCAAGTGTTTGTGGCTATATTTGATGGCAGAGATTGGAGAAAAAAAGAGGAAAGGAATAGTATAAATCAATTGAGTTAGCACATAAATTGAATTTTGCAGTTAGGATGAGACAGGTGCTGAGCACAGAACTCCTGTAGCTTTACAAAGATTCATTGCCAGCAGTAGAGGACAGAATAACCATTCTTTCAAATGTGACTGCTCAACCAAGGCTATTAAGATTGACCAAGGTTTCAAGCCAGGGCTGGCTTACCCCCATGGGCATGGCACATAACAGTTCCTTTAGCCTGGAAGGCACACGTAATTCCAACTGAGATTTCTCCTTATCTGTCTTTTGATCTCTGGGGATAGCTTGGGACAAGTAGAAGCTGCAGTATTATTAATTCCCCATTAATTCCCCTTTCAGATTTTACATCTCTAGTAAATGCACAGATATGCTTGTCTGCAGAGCCAGCTGTACTGCAGACACTCACTTGCAGAGATGAATAAGCGAACTAAAATATTTTACTCAGTGTGAATCTTTGTAAGTAGCACAAATGTTGTATGTTTATTTATTTGCCTTTCTTGCTTTTTATTTTTATTTTTGACAGAAATTCAGAAGAGTGGCCATCTTGTAGGTCCCATGAATGTTCTACAGTAAAGTCCAGGGGCGTTTTCAAGACACTTGCCAACATGTTCATGGACAAGAACAGTACTCCTTTATCCAAGAAACCAAACAAGAAAAAAACCAGGCCACAGGGTTTGCCTTCTCCAGCTCTTTGCTGTGCCTGTGGGCTCTGCATCATGCTAGCAGGTATTAACATCACCCTGGTAGGAGCATTTGCTTTTGGGACCTTCCTGCCTGTCAATAACCCTCCCATTGTCATTGGTCCCATCCTTCTGGTGGTGGCTTTCACTTTCTTTGGAGCTTGTTGCATTTGCAGCCGAAGGCCACCTGCTCACACCACAAGAAAATTCAAGCCAGGAGCCAATATTGGACTCATCAAGCCTGGGAACACAGCCTTTGAAATCGAAACCAGTGAGCACACTGTGCAAGACACAACAGCTGTGCAGTTGAGCCCAACCAACTCTCCAATGTCTTCCAAAAAGTCCACTCCGATCCATGAGAATTCTAAAGCCTGTACACTTTTTACAATGGACAGCAATGGTCCAGTTGCAAAATATACAGCAGGGGGAGAATCGATACATCTGAATTTGCCCAGGGACGTTGCCATGTCATAAACCAAACTGGAGAATATTTATGAGCATGTGGGTAGGAGGCACTTCAACACAACCAGATGGTTAGATGAGTTTCCAACAAAGCAAGCATCTGGAATCCAATTTAGATTTGGCCAGCACATGCATTAGAATATATTGAGAAATTTAAGGGAAAGGCATAATAAGGTGGCAATTAGTAATCAATACACAGCTGTATTGTGCCAGACACTGGTGGGGAAAGTCTGAATTTTCAGCAGTGACATTAAAGTGAAAAATGGAATACATAAATCAATGGCATGCAGCTACTGAAAAATCACATATCCTGTGTATTTAATTCATTATATTAATGGGTTGGTGAATGATAATGTGATGATAAGGATTTGGTGGTGCAGAGCAGTGGAAAATTACAGATTCTTGGATGAATGATAGAAGGAAGAGTGGGTTGTACAGAATATTGATTACAAATGAAATAGAATTGATATTCTGATTTAAGTGGTCACTTTGCTTCTTTTGAGGCTATTTGATATACTACTTTAATGCTATCAAAATGAATTTTCCTTTTGATTTTATCACATTCTTATTGCATTTGGTAGATGAAAAAGGTTACTTAAATTAATGTACATCAGATAGCATACTTTTCTCCATTCTCTGCTTTTTGGAATCAGTTGTTACACATGTAGCCGGCAGCTGAGTCAGACACATTGGGTTGTATATGAACATCTGAAATATACTGTATCATGGAAAATAAAAATATATATGAGAAAATGTGAGAATAGAGAAAATGCACCATGTAACAGGGCACATGGTGTAAATCAGTATAAGATGACTAACATTTACTGTAGTTTGGAATCTATAGAATTGTCTTATCCTAAACTGGTCCTTTAAGATGTACACTATGGAGGCATGCAGAGATGTATATATTACATGCCATTTGAGAAG
The DNA here is from genome assembly GCF_001527695.2 of Protobothrops mucrosquamatus. Classification (NCBI taxonomy): domain Eukaryota; kingdom Metazoa; phylum Chordata; class Lepidosauria; order Squamata; family Viperidae; genus Protobothrops; species Protobothrops mucrosquamatus. Next base: position 1,587,007 of record NW_015386470.1, read on the forward strand.
GGACCACAATGTCCATAATAGAAACTTGGCTATCTTTGTATCTTAGAAGATCTTTCTTATGGGGAAAATAGTAATCAGATCTTTTTCTTATGCAACAAATTGTCTACTCTTGTGTATTGTTTGTCAGTGAAAAGAATCTCTGTGTTGTTCTTTCTAATCACTTCAAACCAATTTACTTCTCAGTGACTTTAATGAGGATGGTGCTTGTTTGCAAATAAAGCAGACTTTATGTTTGGATAACTACCATACTGTGAGTGGTGTCTGCAGGGTATGGTTAAAAAAAAAAAGTCAAGCTGGCAAATGCAAGAAACATAAAAAAACAGGCAGAGCTTCGATTACCTACTGCAGCTACCATCTTGATTGTTTTGATTACAACCTTCAGACACCCCTCTTTAGGGTCGATACATGTATGAATATATAGGCTGGAAAGGTCTACATGTGCACGAAGAAGATGGCAAGCATTGCTAATCCCTTTATTCAACTTCAGTTTGACTCATTGTTTACTTCTAGATATTGTTTGTCTCCTATGTATCATATTTAGGTGGGTGGCTTGTCTGCTCTTGCTTTCCTTGGCAGCAGTTCAGTGATTATTTATGTGCTTAGTTGAGAAATGTAAGCTCCAGTTGGAATGTCCAAAAACTGTTCATCATCTAAATGCTCTCCTGTCCCCTTCTTTTCTGGATCTCATATTTCATAAAATGGATGCTTGACCGATATTGATTCTTCCATTTCATAATTCTGGCAGAGATTAGAATTCTGTGGATTCATCTTGTTTTCTGCTTAAGTGTTAGCAATAGCCAAAAATACATATGGAAAAGAAACAAAAGGACTTGAAGGCATCTTGCTGTCTTCTAAACTATAAAATGAATTCAAAATGGAGGCGTAGATTGTGCAGGAAATCAAAGAGAAATAAAGGAAGATGTTGACAAGTATTGGTATCTTCTTTACAGAAAGTGTTAAATTCAGTTGATGAGAAGTGTTTGATGTCATTTTGAAAAGCTCTGGAAATTGCATGGTAATGTTTTGCTTCTATAATTATTTCATTGTTTATTATTTTGACTCATGAAAGAATATTAAATAATATTTATAAGTACCTTTATCTCAAGAGACTGATTACCAGTTTCCCTTTGGCTGCATCTACAATCAAAATGAGATACTCCACAACAATAAGGAGAACTGAGGCAGTTGCCTCAAGTTTTTCTTTTCTCTTTTTCTCTTTTCCTTTTCCCCCTTCCCCCAGTCCCTGTAGATGGGTTGGCCATTTGTTAAGCGGAGTAAAAGATATATTAAATGCTGCATCACAATACAGACATCTTAGCCTTTGACCTGATGCTGCAAAGTCTCTTAGATCAGTTGACAGTCTAGATTGAAATGAGGGCAGAGCTGAATTGGGCAGGCCGTGTTATTGCTCATAAAAATGAGCTCCAGGATTTCCTTTTGAAAGTATGTATTTAAAAAAAACAACTGTAGGGCTGTGCCATAGTCTCCTGGGTATGTCTTAGGTTAGTCCTTTATGTGTGCCTTCTATATAAATCCTCTATATCACGACCTCTTTTGTAAAGAGGTTGCGTTACAGGGCTGGGTGAAAGGTTCCTTGTGATGAATATGTCAGAACGTGGGGATAATGGAAATGTCAGACCAATAAGAGGTAGAACCTGCATGCAACATACATTTAACCTGTGAGGAGATGTGACTGAATCCTGCAGCTTCCACCAGATGAATAATCTAAAATGAATTCTATCTGGAAAGAAATCCATTAAAGATGCTGAGGGTTCTACATCATATACATGGTAGTATGTATAATTTAATTCAGAGGTGCTAAGATTTAAGTTGAAAAGTATAGGATTGCATATTAAGAGCAATCCATATAGCAAGAATGGAGAGAATTGCTTTCAGCAAGGACAGGCATTCAAATCTTCTCACTTAAGAAATTATTTGTGGTTTATCTTGTAATAAGTTTGAACAGCTAATTACACTTCCATTGTGCTGGTATCTAATTGTTATTGAAATGTTTTATGGTAAATTAACTCCAGTTGCAGATTTTAAAAAAGATACAGCCATTTGCATGTGACAGTCTGTCTTTTTGCTAGCAAAACATTAAGACCTAATAATTCTCTCAATATATCTCTCAAAACAAATTATCTAACAGTTAAAAGAGATTCTCATGGAAGGTCAATATCTTTTCAGCAAAACTATTTAAAAGACAAATGGATATGAGTTCTTTTTATTTTTCAATATTTTTTGTCTTCAAAATATTGTTAGTTTTGCATACTAAGGAAGTTCTTGGTTTTTTAAACAAACAAACAAACAAACAAACAAACAAACAAACAAACATGAATTGTGGTGGTGCAATGGTTAGAATGCAGTATTGCAGGCTACTTCTGCTGACTGCTGGCTGCCTACAGTTTGGCAGTTCGATTCTCACCAGCTCAAGGTTGACTCAGCCTTCCATCCTTCCAAGGTCGATAAAATGAGGACCCAGACTGTTGGGGGCAATATGCTGACTCTGTAAACTGCTTAGAGAGGGCTGTAAAGCACTGTGAAGCGGTATATAAGTCTAACTGCTATTGCTATCTGTCAGAATTCATTAAGAGAGTATGGAATTCTGTTAGGTTCCAGTCTGAATATACTGGATAATCATGTCGATTTCATTGTGCAAACTGCTTGTGACAAGTTCTGTACAGAAAACCAATCTTCGAAGTTTAACATGTGGTTATGTTCTGGTATCAGTTTCCATGTTTACAAAAGCAATTGGCTGTTTAACTCATTTTCAGCGCTTTCCCTGTGTTCAATAAAATATATTCAGATACTATCTCGGTTTTCTGCAGGCGATCTGGGAAGCCTCCTTCTTTTCAGTGGAATCATGCTGTTACTTTAAGAAAATGACATATACATTGGACCTATTAAAAAAAGGTCAACAGCTTTCCAATGGTGTATGGGTAATTGTAAGAACTGGAGATGAGAAAGATTATCTACACGTACAGACTTTTAGATTATATGTGACACCTCCATCAGAACTATTTAACCTTTGGTTCCACTGTGCTCTGCTAGTTTGTGGCTCTTCTAACACACCATTAGATCTGTGAGTCACTGGAAAACATGAGTTACTCAGAAAAATTCAGATGAGTTCAGAAAAGAAAAAAATGTTTGATCTCATGAAGTCATGGATTCTTTTAGTCCTGCTGGATGATTTGATGGGTTTAAGTTATGATCTTAACTTTAGATATGGGACTTTGAAAACTGAATCATGTAAAGTCATGGAATACTTTGTTGGCTAACAGTTTCAATGTTTATATCTAGTACTAAATACGAGTTGCATAAGTAACAATAAGAATAAAGAGCCACCTTTGGAATGACACAGAAGAAAATGGATGATAACAGTAGACCATAATTTCATCATTCATTGATGGGCAAAGCAAGGCAAGGTAAATCTGTACTGGAGCATGACAGTGACAATGATGGTCCAAGCTAGAACTTCTTTTTATAACAAAAAGCACAGCACAGTCTTCATTGTCTTTCCAATATGGGCAAGAAGCATAGCACTGGTGATTCTTTGGGCCTGAAGAAGACACGCTGTTGTGCAGTTCATCTGTGAAGATGAATGTGGCTCTGCAGTCCCAGTCTGGAAACACAGATTCTAGCACAATGGGGCATTGGAAGTTCATTGTGTGTATTATTCGGTGATGCCACTCATGATTTTTCATCAGTTGTTGTTGGTACCTATCTTCAAAACTGGTGTAGGCTTCATAACACAGGATTTGGCAGTGGGTTAAGTCAGCAATTTCAGCTTCTAGTTCCCTTGCCTGGATGTCACAGTGATGTAGGGTTTGCTTCACATTGTCCTTGTAGTGCTGGTATGGGTGACCTCAAGTTCTCTTTTAGGTCTCCAGTTCACCATAGAGCAACTGGCAAGGCCTAGGATGGTTGTCCATTCTGATGATGAATTTCACAAATGTAGGACAGTATGAAGAACATAGGCTATTTTTCCCTCTCCACCATGGATACAGCAGTTAACCAAGCACAGTTTTTAGAGTATAAATTCAACTGGGTGTAGTGAAAATTACTGGTGGGGAAATCTAGTACGGCCTTTTTAATTTGGCAGAATATGATTTTGGGTTGAGACAAATTCTTTCAAGAAGCATTATCTGCTGTCTCTGCTGATGAATTTTTTTAAAACATTGAATGACTGACAAACACATTTGATCACTGAAACTCTTCCAATCCTTGCATCACCATGCATGGCACAGATCTTTTTCGCAAGATGTTGAGAACCACAAATTGCATATTAGTTTGACATATTGTATGAATCTTGATTAAAATCATGATATTTGTCATGCAAAAGTATTCTAAGCACGAGGTCCCTGCCAATGAAGGGGAAAGACAGGGACCACTTACTAGGAAAGGCTCAAGACCTTGATATTTGTAACAAAGTGGCACCTACAGCCATCTCTTATGATTACCCCTCCCCCCTCTTGCTAGCAGGATTAATTTTGAAAGAAAACTTGCCCCCAGGCTAATGCTGGAATTGTCTTTGATTTCATGGCTGAGATTATTAGTATGGTCTGATATCCAAGAGTAATGAGATTAAGGAGACTGTGAAAAACGGGCAGAGAGAGAGAATGAGAGACTTTTGCTCAAGATTAAAATGTAACAGAGTAATTTTAAAGGCTTAATTATTCAAAACACTGGCTAATTAAATGGCACCAAGGAATCTTCAGTCTTAAAACAGGTTAGCCACCAGACATATTGCATTAATTGGTGCCCACAGAGAAAGCAAAATATAACCTGCATATTTTTTAGCCTATCTCTTACTAGAAGGAGTATGGTAGTTGCATATCAAAATGCTTGCAATGTGGTAGACATACCAAGCACGTTGTTAATACACCTTGAGCATGACAGCTTGCTCTGAATGAATATATCTCGAAATGGCTTGTCCCGGATCTTTTAAAATTTCATAGTAAGGAGACTTTTAACTTATACAACTTTGTTCTGCTGAGGATTGCACTAAAAGAAGAGGGAGACTTTAGATGAGATAGATAAGATAACCTTTATTGTCATTTTATAATACTTTACCAGCATTATTCAAAGTTCTTACAGACTGCAGGATATCCAAGGGCTAATTCAGTGCAGCTGAGAACATAACTATTGAGAAGAAGCATGGGAATGCATAGATGGTCCATGGCAGAAGATAAGATGTGTGCACTATTATTTTATTCATTACAATCTCTGCAAAGTAACCAAGAAGGGAAAATAGGAAGTAAATCTTGCAAATATCAGAATGGGCTTTGAGAGACACTGCATTTGGTGTGAGAATATGTAACATGAACTTCTCTTTGTGTACAATTTGTGATCAGAGAGAGAGAGTATGAGAGAAGGTAATCAGAATGGCAGTGCTAATTTTCATTTGTACACTTGATTTGATGCTATTGAAACAACCAAATGATTGATGTGACATTTTGTAGTTGCCAAGGGCACCTTTCCAATGTGCACGAGGCACTGGAAGAAGTCCTCCAGAGCGAGAACAAAATGTACATTTAATTGGGAAGAGAGAAAAAAGTTAATTAGCAACATAGCATTAAACTTTTGTGTTTATATGCCCAACTTGAAATTACTCTATTCAGTATTAATTTTGCTAGTCTGAAAGTTCAGTCTATGTTGGATAATGTGAAGTAAGCTATGAGAGAGCCTTGAAGCTCCACTGTTTGCATCCTTTGCAAAATCACTCTGAATAAAGTTGAATGGCGGGTATGCGCGTGTGATTGTTGAAAAGAACTGGCTTGATGAAGACCTATCTAATTTCCCTTTCTGGGAGCAATACAGCAAAGATCCTTGGTACCTCTTCAGATAATTATTTTGAACTCTACCTATTCAAAACCTATTTTGAAAGTTTGGGGACATGAAATTGTACAGGATTATCTTGGATTTTTCCACTGCCCTTATTGTCTATACAAAGAGATGTTGTAGTTCCACCAAAGTAAGACTTGACATTTACTAAATGTCCTGATAAAAAACATTATCCTATCTCTCTTTGCCTGTTTCCCCGCTTCTCAGTTACACTGCCATAAAACTACAGAGAGAACATCTTTTTTTTTTTTCCATTTTTTTTTTATTATTTTCCATCATAAAAAAAACAATCACAAGCATAATAAACACAATAACAAGTAAAAAAACCCCATCCTCCCCCGGACTTCCCAAACCTAATCCCAGGATAATATTCATATATGAGTAAACAAATACTAATATCCCTAACTCCACAAAATATCTTAATCTACAAAAAAGATAGAAAGAATAAACAAAAATAAAAAAAATCTAAAAACCTAAGTTATATTCTACCACTCTATGCTTCTTTTGAATATAAACAATCCATCTTCTCCATATNTCAAATTGGTTTCTTTTGCATCTAAATCTTGTACAATACCTAAAAGGAACAACTGTGGAAGAAAAATAATCCTTTTTTTAAAAATTTGCTGTAAGTTCCACCACAATTGTATCCAAAAGGCCTTAATAACCTTACACGTCCACCACATATGAAAAAAAGTTGCATCTGGATGTCCACACCTCCAACACTTGGATTCATACAGAGAGAACATCTTGATCAATGTTTGAATGTGCTTGAGAAGCAGGATTATAGTGAAGCTCAACAAGCGGCTTCATGGCCAGCTGGGCAATTCTGGGAGTTGAAGCAGTGGTGGGATTCAAACAGTGGTGGGATTCAGCCGGTTTGCACCAGTTCGGCAGAACCGGTAGCTAATTTTTTGTTGCCCAGGCCCAGAATGGACTTCCGGAAGGGGCATCCACACAGAGGACCGGTTGTTCACATATTTGAATCCCACCACTGGATTCAGATATGTGAACAACCGGTTCTCTGTGTGGAGGCCGCTTCTGGAAGTCCATTCTGGGCCTGGGCAACAAAAAATTAGCTACCGGTTCTGCCGAAGTGGCTGAATCCCACCACTGAGTTGAAGTCCACTGCTTTAGAGTTATGAACCTCCAACATCACCGTACTATGGCAGATCCAAATCTGAGAGAAAGAAAATGTAATAAAATAAATCTGGTCCTCCTCTGCAATTTGTTTAAAGCAGCAAAGGTCTGGATTTTTAAAATATTGTATTTGTGATACATCCTGATTTTTAGCCTTCACCAAAAGAGAGCCAAAGAAGGATAGCATGGCTTGGATGGGACATGGAGGGGGAGAGCTGCAAGATTGCCTTTATCTTCCAATTACGGGTTTGGCTTCTGCAGAATTAAGTGAGCCATTGAGCCACGGTGGGAGGCCTTGCAGATACTCTTTCAAACCTTCTAATGTAATCACCAATCGTACTTATTAAATTATCCTGCAGCAGAGAAGAGTTGAGCAAGACCTCTTGCACGTAGTAACCCAGAGCAGAAAGATGGGATCTCCCCATTAGAGTGTTCCCATTTTGTCCTGACATGGAAATTAGTATCATTGGTCTGAACGAAACAGATCTGGACCTTTCCCCAACCTTTACAGCTCTGTAGCATGCTTTTGAGAGGTCTTCTGCTTGAAACTATAAATGTATTTATTAAAAAATATCACATTTCTTCCCCTCATTTGTGGCAGCCACATGCTCCCCTCCCTAGTTTCCATATATATTGATTAGCCTGATCAAAACCACTCTTTTGTGGAAGCCTCCTGACTGCTTTGGAAAAGCAAAATCCCATCAGTTCATATTAAAGTATTTTCCACTTAGTCTAATTTGTTCTGGGTGATGTTTAGTGGAAGATAAGCTCTGTGATAATATGATCAAAATGATATATGCCATAATACCACAGTATGTATTACATGATTATATACTCTGGCATAATAAAAAATAAAAAAGAAAGCTGTAACCTGGGTATCCTCCAGAAATATTTGTCATGTTGAATAGGGATGGTGACCCTTGAGGGCCAGCACATCTGGAAAAACATTAATTTGGGGAAAGGCTGGGTTAGAAGACTGGAGACAAAAAAAAAATCCCACTGGGAAGTAAAGCCCTAAATCTTGGGATTCGATTACCTAAGCCAGTGGTTCTCAACCTTTTTAATGCCGTGACCCCCAACCGGTTGTAAGTCGAGGACTAAACCGGTCATAAGTCGAGGACTAAACCGGTCGTAAGTCGAGGACTAAACCGATCGTAAGTCGAGGACTTTCCCTGCCTGGGAGCGCCGCGCATGCGTGGTTCCACCCCCTGCGCCGGCCGAGGCATAGCTGGCAAGCGGCAGAGATGGAGCAGGCCAACTACCAGCTGGCCCAGCCCAAGGGAGGTAAGGCACCCACCGGAAAAGGGGAAAAAAAATGGTGGACAAAAAAAATGGCGGACAGACTTGCTTGGCGACCCCCATGAAATGGTCAATCGACCCCAAATGGGGTCGCGACCCATAGGTTGAAAACCGCTGACCTAAGCACTGGGTATCAAGATGAACTGAAATTGAAATATCTACAGCAGAGCTCTCCAACCCTGTCAACTTTAAGACCTGTGGGCTTCAACTCCCATTCTGGCTGGGGAATTCTGGGACTTGAAGTCCACAGGTCTTAAAGATGCCAAGGTTGGACAGCCCTGATTTACAGTATGGGAATAAGGAAGAAAAGGCAAAGAGTGAAGTAGTGGGTAGAGTTAATGGAGGCAAGCATGGTTTGCAAGGATAGAAAACTATAGAGCAGTGTTTACGTTAAGAATTCACTAGTCAACCCCACAGGGCTAAACTTTAGATTTATGTACATTTCCTTTCTTATGTTTTATTTAACACACACATACTTAATTTTACTTACTATTTGTTGCTTCTGTTCTTCGCTTGGCATAATGTTGCTGATGCTCAATGCATTGCTGTCTGTGAGGAAGGGAGATTAGAGGGTCTGGCTGATGAAAGGAGCATTGTGGCATGGTGATGCAAACCCCTCTTCTTTTCTATGTGTGTGATGTCACACATTTGCCCCCAAAGAGCAGAGCTTATGTTGCTTTTGTCATTTGGATAAAAGTAACAAGATCCTACATAGGGCACTATCTCAGGGATTAATGTCATAGGTATGTTTTTGTATCTACGTATCTGTGATACCCAGGGCACAGCACAAAGGCAATGCAGACAACTGGCAATGTAAACAGTTCTTTAATGGTTGCAAATTTCCTCCAAATGCTCCCACATTTTCTGGCAAGCCGCCAACCCAAATACACACACTCACCTTCCAGCCGACTCTGGCTGAAGGCAGTTTCAAGCCTGATTAGTATACAAATGTCCTCAAGGCCAGAAAGATAACAAACCAAACAAAACATCAATTAATGAGTCCGCTTGAATCTCAGCTTGCCTGCAGAGTTTGCAAAGAGAAAAGTCAAGATGCAGTCTGAGGTCGTATTCAGGAAATCCAGGTAATCAGCCGGTCCGGTCATCAAGGTGTCCAGGTTTTCCAAAGGCACAGAACAAGAACAACAATAAACAATTTCCCCAAGATTCAACGTTTGTTCCCGACAAAGTCTCCATCCCACAGCGGCTCCTTATATCTCAGTCCTCAGGTGTGCCTTCTGGGGTGGGGCAGGACGCTCTCCTCCCGAGTGAGCCTGCCTGCGTTTTTCCCTCCTCCTCTCCACTCTCCTAGCTCTAGGATCAGATGGGAATGGGCCTTGCTCCTTGCCTGAACTCTGTCTCCCCTGTTCCAATGCTGAAGGGCCCTGGCCTGCCTCAGCCTGTCCTTCCCCACAGTCCTCCGAAGCCACAGACACCTCTCCCTGGGCCTCGATAGGGTCCTGTTCCAGCTCCATTTCCTCCTCCGGTTCAGGCTCAGATGGAGGCATGACAGTATCTATAGGTAGTCCTTGACGTATAACAGTTCATTTAGTGAGTGTTCAAAGTTACAATGGCACTGAAAAAAGTAACTTATGATTGTGTTTCACACTTACGATGGACCCCTGTGGTCACATGATCAAAATTAGAGGCTTTGGCAGTGTTCCGGGCAGTAGTGGGATTCAAATACCTGAACAACTGGTTCTCTGTGTGGACGCTGCTTCTAGAAGTCTGTTCTGGGCCTGGGCCTCCCAGGTCCAGAAGGGCCCACTGGATGTGCATGGATGCCACTTCCGGAAGTAAGCCCAGAACGGACATCCGAAAGTGGTGTCCACGCACTTCCAGTGAGCCATTATGGGCCTAGAAGGCCTTCCTCAGGCTTCTGAGGCTCAGAATGGGCTTCCGGAAGTGGCATTCACGCACTTCCGGCAGTCCGTTCTTGGCCTTGCGAAAAAGGGCTCGAGCTTCAGCCAGTTCGCCAAAGTCAACAAAAAATTAGCTACTGGTTCTCTTGAACCGGTGCGAACCAGTTGAATCCCACCACTGATTCCAGGGTCATGTGATCTCCTTTCGGAAACCAGATTCACTTAACAACCATGTTACTATCTTAACAACTGCAGTGATGCATTTAACACTGGTAGCAAGAAAGGTTGCAAAATTGGGAAAAACTCATTTAACAACTTAGCAGCAGAAAATTTAGACCTTATTATGGTCATAAATTGAGGACTACCTGTATTGACAAAAGAAACATCGTATGTGGCATTTCACTTGCCTGTTGCACTGCATTCTTATTTAGGTTTACACTGAAGTCATTTCCATGCTGCTACTCACCATAGTCAATAGCTGCATGGGACTATAGCTCTAGTTTTTGTTTCTGCTAATATGATGAAATATGGGAAAGATAAAGCCTAAGGACCACCAATAGATTGGACATCTCATTTTTACAATACAGTAGTAGTGGAAAATACAAGAGGCACTGCCCTCTGGTGGCTGATGTTAAAACCGCACCTACACGTTATCTTTTATCCCCTTGCTACAGATGTTCATTGTAGGGCTGGGCAAAGATTGCCTGTGCTGGCTCAGGAATTCTGGGAGTTGAAGTCCACAAGTCATAAAGGGGGCTGTCATTCCCCACCTCTGATTTAGCCGGATCCTCAGTTCAGAATGCCTGTGACTTGTTTTGTGTAGGTCCAGAGAATAACATGCCCCATCTCATTCTAAATCCTGGAGAGTTATTCAGAAAAACCCTGAGCCGAACTTCTAAGAGGAGGAAGAGGACTGCTACATGCCCCAACTGTTGTCCTGGGATATTTCCAAGAAGGGAGGAGTTAGATCATTTAAATATGTGCTGTGCTTTAAGATGCTAAAAAGATTGCTCAATCTGTTGTGTATGAGTGGATGAAGCAAGAAAGAGAGACTGGACTTCTAATTTCTCAGCAAACTTCTCTACAGTGTACCATTGTGTTCAAATGTTCTTTAAAGTTCTTGTCTCTCTGAGTATTGTTGATCCCTTGCCTAGGTATGTAGGTGCTTTTTTTTGTTGTTGTTGCAAATAAAGCTATTTTTCTTTTAAAAATGGTCTTGAAAAGTAACCAGAGAAAGGAAATAACCCATTAGTCCTTACACCTGCTGTATGGAGTCTCACCACCAGGCCTCTAAGAAGTAGATCACAAAAGATCAGGCAGGCAGGACCTTTTTTATGTATCTTAGGGAAAGCCAACTTCTAGAATCCATGATTGCCCCATTTCAATGCTGCAGCTACCTAAGAATACATTTGCATGTTAACTTCCTCTATGCTAAGATGTTCCAAATTGGTACAGGACATGGTGACGCTTCCTGATGTTGAGATATTTACTGACTGTGGAATAAGATTGTCCTACCCAATTTGTAAACAGAACATTTAAAATTTAGTTAGAATTTAACCTGAGAGAACCTATGCCATTAGATAAATAATACAGTGTTTTTCCTTTGTTTTTGGTATTTTCACCCTCATGAAACATTTGTGCTTTTAAAAGATACTCACTTGTACTTAATTTAAAAAATAATTGGCTGTTCACTTCATTGTTCCACAATCAATTAGTGCCCACAAATCAATCCAATGATAGAGCTTGCAATTGAAGGTAAACTCAGATAGTTCAAAGAAATGACATGAAACTCAAGTATGCATTTATGTAATAGAAATTAAGACTATAATTCTATGCTGCCTCAGTAGGTCTCCATACCATTGGTGTGTAACGAAAATAAAATATAGTTATGGCTCATCACCCAGGAAACAAAACACATTCTAGTCACTTGTGATCCCATATATATTATTTCAGTATTAACAGACTGATTCTGTTATCAGTCCCAATTCAGAAAAGATGAAGAAAATCATGAAGTCATATAAAATGGTTCTTCTGGAAAAGCAAACCTAGAAAGCTCCTACTTTTTCATATTCATAAAAATGATCTGTTGTAAAGGGAAAACAAAACAGTTTTTGGTTTTGCTCTTTTCCCCCTTGCTTACATCAGATAGGGAGAAAAAAAGACAATTTTTTTGCATTAGGTTTTAGATTCTTCTTATGAAAACATAGGAAAACTTTTTTTGGTATGGCTGATAAAGTTACACACTTTTGATCCTAATAGTGGTTCACAGGGATGATTTTAAATTTTGTTTCAGTCCTGCTGCACACACACACACACACAAAAGACTTGTCAGCAGATGGAGCTATGCCACAGAAAACTCTCAATTGATGCCAAGAACAGGAAAAACATCTACTAAATGTCACCAACTGTGAAAGAGAATTTTATCTATGCAATTTAAGATATGCTACAGTGCCCTAACTCTCATCCATTTAAAAGGCATTTTGTGAAACTGGGCCAAAACTGCTCCCTAAAAGATCTCAATTACAATGCTATATCTTTCCACCAAACAGATGTATCCTTTTCTTCCTTTCCTTCCAATATGTAAAATGGTCCACAGACCTCACCTCTAATCAGCAATAGTTTGGGGAATCACCAGCTGGGTGAGGATTTCAGCCAAGACAGAATTTTAGTGCTCTAATGGGTAGTGGCAATAATCAATTTTCAAGCAAATCTGGTACAATATATTAATTATACTGTTGAAACTCTCAAGTTAGTATTGTTCTAGTTTAATACTGTGACAGATCCCAGGGACTGCTCCATCGCTTCATTATTTATATATTAAAACTATTTATATCCTGTCTGTATTGTGTACAACTCAAGGCAATGTACATACTAGTCTTGCCTATTTTACCCACAGCAACAACCCTGAGAGGGTTAGAACTCATGGACTTCTGGTTTCTAGTCCAGCTCTTTATTCACTATACCAAACTGGCTCTCAGTACCATCCACAATACAGAATTGCCTTATTGAAGGTTAGAACAACATGATATTGAGGAAAATTCATTCCCCATCTAGATGTGCCAAGAGAAAATATGTCCGAAACTTCCCCTAAAGCCTGCTGCTTTCTCCAGTCAGAAAGATCAGGGGGACCAATGAACAGGTATGTCTGCTGCCTCCCTCTTTCCCCCATGTCAGAGATAAAGTCATTCAGAGAGGGCTGTCTGAAGTCTGAGTAGAGAGTAATATGGTGAAGAGAAAACACCAGCTCCGTGAAAGTAAACCTATCAGTGGGGGTCGACTATTTTTGGCTGAAGGATGCAGAGAAGAGGGAAGAAGCTTGAGAAGGATGAGTCAACATCAACTGACAACATCACCAGATTCATCCTGACAGCCAGGGAGCCTTAAAGCAACAAGAACTGCTGGTTGATCTCTCTAGTAAGATCTATACAAACTTCCTCATCCTCAAGTCAGGCCCAGCCTTGAACAAGCTCACCATTTAGGCAGAGAACTGAGTTGCCTAAACTCAAGCAAGAACACCGGAAAGCAGATAGGGGAGGCATGTACTGTAGAGAGAAGGTGCTGCCTAAAAACTCTTAGCTGAACTTAGTGTTTTGAATGCCATGAATGGCTGCTGCTAAGACAACTTAATTTCTTAGTTGGACATTTCAGTTTGTGTTGATAATTTGAATGACTGATGTTTCAAGAAAGTGTTTGGTTTTAAAGCCATGTCCCTGAGGGCTTAAGAGACTGGATTGAATACATTGATGAATACATTTCATCAAATTCTTAACACTTTGTGTAATTGGAGTTAGTTCTGGCTGGTTTAGCCTTTGTTTCCTAAGCCCTGAGTTGCACTTCCTGGAAGCTACCAGGAAGAAGATCTTCCAGGGACAATGGGAAGATGAAAGAGCTTTTCCTTGTAGCACCCGTTCATCTGTTGATATCCAAATAATTCCTTAGTAGCAATCTGCTTTTTAATACTACAGTCCAGTAAAGAGTCACTAGGTGGCAATAGTGGCTTTTAAATTGATAAAAAAAATGCTGGAAGAACAAATATATTTAGACCCTACAGATCATAGTTATCTGTTCTGAACCTTCTTTTTTTGTATTACCCAATCAGCAAGTTTTATTTCTAGCAGTGATTTTTGTTTGGTTACATATTTTATTAACACCTTGCTTTTTCATTCAACAAGACAAGTGCCATGGTTAACAGATAAACCATTATAACACAAATAAAAGAACATAGAAGTATCAAAAAATGTTTCTTCAAATGCAACCCTTAATTATTATTATTTTTTTAAAAAATGGATTGGAAATCAAATAAATCTTTCAAAAGAGTGAATTCCATAGCTTGGGAGCATGCAACGCAAAGTTTCTCTGATGCCTAGCTAACAGGCTCTCAAAGGTAAGGAATTTTCAAAGGGAATTTCTGCAGATCTCGCTGCCTGGCTAAATCCAACAAATAATCAAGCTTTTAGCTACAGTTATTTGAATTTGAATTTTTTATACTGTTGTTGCAAGTAGTTTATTTATTGAGAGAGGGTGTTTAATATTGTGGTTTATTTTCAGATAAAGGGGCACTTTGAAAATAATTTAAATGAATCAGTGATTTTTTGATGATATATATTCTAATTTCAGGATGTCCAAACATTCTAGAGGATCAGTCACGTTTTCATAAAAAACAATTTAATTAAAAATAAAATCCCATGCATTTGAGAGAGATGTGTATTTGTTTCTGGAAATGTTGAATACGCTGCACAAGGGCAGTTTTACATGCTTAAGTAAGCTTGGTTACATTTCTTGGAACATATATTTCCCCACAGTGTATGCAACTCTCTGTGGGATATCATTTATCTACTTATTCATTCATTTAATGCCTAGCCCCAGTCCCACAGGACTCCAGGCAAGATTCATAATACATAAACCATTAAAACATTCATGATCAGGTTAAAATAATAAAAGCTTTAAAGCATAGCAAACCACAACACCACCAAAATTCAAACTGGGCATCAGGACCTAAACACTGCCTAGAAGAATACCATTGTTAGCTGCTTCTGGAAGGTATGTAGCTAAGGTTGGAGGTATCATAAACTCCAAAGAGAGGCCATTTGGAGGGCTGGCATTGCTGCAGAAAAGTAGCATCCTGAGTTCTGGCTTCTCCACCTCCCCAAAGTGGGAAAACATCGGCTGCTTTTCCCAACAAGATTGAATTGGTTGGGCCAGTTCTAGAGGGTGTCCATGGTCCTGAAGGCAACTTGGTGCCAAAGCATACAGGCTTTATAGGTTAACACCACTATTTTAAATTGCAGCCATGAACCTATTGGAAGCCAGTGTAGGACCTGTAACTCATGTATAAAATGTTCCCATCAGCAAGTGCCAGATATTAAATGGGCCATTGCATTCTGAACCAACTGAAGCTTCTGAGTGATTTTTAAAGGCAGTCTCATGTGGAGTGCATTTGTCAGGCATGAAAAACCAAGTCCACACGGTCCAATTAAACTGATTTATTGCTACAAAGCCCATGCACAGGAATCTTCTCAACTAACTGTCAGCACTAGATTGGAGCTAGAAAAGGCTCAATGGCAATCAAAGGGGGATGGACTTAGTTCATTTGTGGCTACGTAATGGCTCTAAACTGATCCCTCTTTTTACCTCTCTCCCTGGCTCTGCCACTGCTTTTCCTACAGCACTGCCATAATAATCTGAATGAGTTGTGACATGGGCAAGAGTCAATGCAGCTAGTTCCTATTGCCCACAATAGGACCAAGCTGAGTAAAACCTTCAAGCTATTGTTCCAGCAGGACCTCTGAGTCCAGGAAGATCTGACTTGTTCCTTCTCATTTTCCCCATCTAGTGACACTACTGGATCTGCCTGACAATCCTGATGGACACACAATAATTCCAGTATGCTAGGATTCAATTTTAATCTTTTCTTTCCCATTCACAACCTCCAGAACTGGGACAAGACCTCAATAGCATCACCAGCATATCCTGAGGTAAAGTTGCAAAGCTACAGTCAGCATCATCAGCATACTGATAGCAGTGAACTCTGAACTGACATATTATCTTAATGTAAATGATAAATAGTAATGGGGAGTTAACTGAGCCGTATGGCACCCCCAAAGGGAATAGCTACTAAGCTGACCTCCCCTATCCAGTTGCACTGAGGACAGATCAGAAACACTGTAAAAAAATGCCTCCAATCCCCAACTTCCAAAGTTGGTTCAGAAAGACACCATGGTCAATGGCACTGCAAGCTGCTGAGATATCTAAAAGGACCAGCAGAACCATGTTAACCCCATCCAAATCTCAATAGAGGTAATCCTTTGGTGCATTCAAAGCTCTCTTCATCCCACGGCCAAGCCTGAACCCTGGATGAAGACTTCATTCAAAGTACTCATTCACCATCACCTTCACAACCTTAGCTAAAAAAAAGAGAGAGGAAAAGATAGAAATTGGGTGATAGTAATATAAGTTCTCTGGATTCAGAGACAATTCTTAAGGAGTTTCCTTCAAGACTCCTGGCAAGATTGGAAAGTGCACGTTAGAAGTTTGACTTGGTGCCAGGTATCCTGTTGTTGTTGATGTCTTAATGTGTTTAGTTTTATAGTTTTAATAACGCTGTGTTGTGCACCAACGCATCTTGTCCTCCATCAGTTTCCATCCAGCATATCCATTGGTGGAGCTAAGGAAGGGAAATATTTATTGATAAACTTACCAAAGAGAAAGATTTTAATACGTTGTTTTAACTTTGGGTTGGGAACCCCTCCAAGTTGGTTAGAGGATGGATTGCTATATAACTGTTTTAAATGATTAAGTGTCCCTCCTGTAAGAAGGTATTAACAGTTTCCCAGGACCATGTAAATATTTTGCTCTGCAGCTCAGACGAGCGGCAGGGATGTAAGCAACAAGTGGCAGAGGACATTCTATCCATTTCTTTCAAACTCCTAGGACCAAATAAATACAAGATAACAAATATTGTCCTAGTTACCACTCTAGAATGTACCCTAATAAAAATCAAGATTTGAACAAATCTGAGTGACTTTATCAGCAGTATGCTGTGCTCACTGGTCAAAGAAGCCAAGGGAAGCATTTGCAATTGGCTCCTTCTCAAAAGGAAATTAGTCATCCTAAATAAGACTGTTGGGTGACAGTCCACTGATGCAATAAGAGGGGAAAGTAAGAATATTTTGCTTATTATTGCCATGGAATAATATTTCTCTTTTCACTGTTCGTCCATCTATGCTCTAGGCCAGGGGTAGGCAACCTTGGTTCTTTTATGACTCGTGGACTTCAACTCCCAGAATTCCTGAGCCAGCATGGCTGGCTCAGGAATTCTGGGAGTTGAAGTCCACAAGTCATAAAAGAGCCAAGGTTGCCTACCCCTGCTCTAGGCATTGCTTCTGTTTCTTCATCTCCCTCAGGGCCTTCAAAACTAGGAAGCCATCAGGGATAGACCAAAAGAGAAAGTTACTTTGTCAAGGGCCTAAGAATCACCTGTTGCTAGCAGCTACCTATTCCTCAATCGACAGGCCTGTCAGAAGAGCAGAAAAAGCCCAAAGTACTCACTAAAAACTATCTGGATCCATGAGGCACCATCTAAATTGGTCAAGCCATAGGAGGTCACAGATGGCTATCAGTTGTAAATGGAGCAGGAACAGAGTCCTGAGATGGAAAGGGCAGGAAAAAAAACTGGAAAAATTGGGGGAAAAGCAGGGTCCCCCCTCCATTTTTTCCAAATGGCTTTGAAAATAAAAAAGAAAAAAAAAAGGCGGGAACCCCGGGGAGTATTATGATTTCTTTGATATGGTCAGATCTAGAGATTGGAAGGCCTGGGAAACAAAATGGAAAAAATGGCAAAAAACCCCCTATTTTTTCCCCAATTTTCCCAGTTTTTTCCAGGCCTTCCCATTCTAGACCTGACCATATCAAAGGAATCATAATACTCTCCATATCCAGATCACTAACAACTGCTCCAAAGTGAAAGTATGGTCCAATACATCAGGGGTCCCCAACCCCCAGTCTGTAGACCAGTACCGGGCTGTGGCATGCCAGCAACCGGTCCGCACAAACAAGCAACAAACATGCAGGCAGCACACAAAACCATGCACCCTCTAATCTGTGGAAAAACCTTTCTCCACGGAACCGGACCCTGGTGCCCAAAAGTTTGGGGACCTCTGCAATACATGATGACTTTTGTGTGTTGAGTTTGAGGTTATTTGGAACAAGCCCATGGTTATCATAGAGACCATGAATCCTTGAATTCCAGTAGACCCACATCCTACCACATAAAAATCAAAGTCCCCAACACTAATAGACAGGGGGACTCAGATCTGATTCAACAGACCTAGGAAGTGATCCAAAAGGGTATTAAGGTGACCAAGAAGACCCATGTTTTTCCCTATAGCTCAAACTAACATAAATGCAGTAACTCTCTGCCATTCCAGTAACAGCAACCCTGATCACGGATAAGGTGTCATAATAAATCAATGCCACATTCTTTCCCTCGTCTTGGCCTCAGGATTGCTACAGGATCCCAAATCCAGCTAGGCAGATTTTTTAAAAAGGTGATATTCCAACTCTAACGCACCCAGGTTTTAATATACACCAAAGCTGCCTGTTTTGCCATTACCAGTTCATGGATGGGCTGGTCCTGGACATTTGTCTCCTGTGTCCTCAGACCTACACTCTCACTGTGGTTCAAGGTCTATTCTTCTTTTAATGACTGCTGAACTCCTGCTATTAAAGAAGAGTCCAGCCCCTACAGCAGGAGTAGGAAATTGTTAACAAGCCTACCCAAGCACTATTATCACAGGAGGTGCCCCCGAAACCATATCCAACTGCTAAGACTCTACAATGCAGGTTTTGAATGACTGTGGTCCCCAGGCCTCCCATCCAATTCCTAAGCACCCGAATGACCCATATTACAGTTCCTACTGATAGGCCACTTCTCAATTGTTTCTACACCTTACCCTGGTGAATACTACTACATGCCACCTTCCCAAATCTCTTCCAACTCACTGAGCCAATTCAATCCAACCAGTGTGAACCTCTATGTTGGGAAGGAGTTCCTATTCCCAGTACACTCTTAAATGTTACAACCCCCCCAAACAAACAACAAAACAACAAAAAAAACCTACTTTTCTTGGCTCCAGTCTGATTCCACAACACTTCATCATTACTGCAAGTCTGAGCAAGGATAAACATCACACTCCCCCACTTCAATTCCTCTACTGTTACCACTGTCAGCCCAGCTTAATAGGAATGCAAGAAGGCCATAACATTACAAGTTAAAATGTCTAATGCAACATATCTGGTTTTCATATTACTACACTGAGTATCACTTTACATGCTTTATTTGTAGACATCTGTATTCACTTGTTTCTCATTTGTGGTGCACTTGTAAACCTGTTTAAATATAAGGGGGAGAAAGAACAAGAAAATAGAAAAAGGTCTAGCTCAAATGAATGAGGTGTGATAATTTTGACATGATAGGCGCACAAGGGGAAGAACTTCATGGATTTCAGCATCATGTTGAAGGAACATAGATGTGGCAGGTTTATCATGGCAAGACTTTGATGCAGATGTCCAGGAACCACTTAGGAGAATGAATGAATAGGAGACCTATATATCCACACTGGAACCGCAGAGCATGTCTGCTACTTTTGATGTAAGTGAAGTTATACATAAAGAGCACATATGAACATAATAGATTAGAAACGTTAAATGTTAAACGATCTAATATTTGGCACAGTATAAAGTAGCATCTTTAGATTACTATCTATGGAGACTTTCAGTCATCCAGGTCATGGTTGTCCCAAAGGCAACTGGACTTTTGTTTTTCCATTGTAAAATTAATCTGTCTTATTCTTTCATTGAGAAGTTGGAGCTGTGCTTTCTGCAGGATGATTTTTTAGGCTACTGCATTTGACCATGAAAACATTAAAAATATTATTCAGTTAGACACAAACCTAGCTATCCTGCCACAAAATATATACGGTCAAGATCGTACACCTATTTAAAGCATTTTCTTAACAACAACAAATTTTTTTAAAAAGTCATTCTACTTTCAAAGATACATTTTTTTTCCATTCACAAACAGAACACTGCATCTTCCATATACTGTAGCAAAGGAGCTTGCTTTTCCCCTCCTTTCTTCAGAATGGTTTCTTCTATTCACGAGTAAATTTAGTCATTCAGCTAAACTACTTAAGATAGAGCAACTTGGCTTTCTTTCACTAAATGATGGCTTACCTTGCCAGCCTTGGATCTGACTTCTTCAGAAGTGGCAGTTTCTAAACCACCCTTCTCAAAATTGCTGCTCATCAGACAAACTGAGCTTACAATTCTCATGATTCCTGTGTACCAAAGCCCGCTGTGGATGCTATATCCTGAGAATATGAGGCTGGAGAAAGAACCACTTGTATACTCAGCAATTATTGCAGATTAATTAAAGCTTTTCCTCATTTCTTGTTTCATTGTTCTCTGAATTGCTTTCCAACCTGACTCAAATTTCCATTTACCTGGTTTACTTACTTACAGGTAATTTTATACCTCTCTTCATGTATTCTTGCAAGAATTTTATTTTAGAGTGTTTTTAAGTACAGGTGAATTCATTCCATTTAAACTGTTTCTATGCAAAGGGAAATGAGATAAGAGGATACAAATTATGTAGCAATTCCCAAAAAGTATGCTTCAGCCTATTTGACAAAATTGGATGGTCTACTACCTGGCTAGTTACTATACAGGCATCTGTCAGTAGATATTTGAATTTCTCTCCAAATATAACAAAGAACAGGGCTTCTGGACTTCACGTCTGGAATCATATTGCTACTGCCACAATCTCTAGAAGATCCTTAGATCTTGCCAGAGACAGATAGATTGGGAAGAACCCCAAGAATATTTTTAGGTGATGGTAGAAATTTTGAGTGGCCCCATTTTTAAATCCACTTTCAAATCCACATTTGAGTCATTCTCAATTTGTGTTTTGTCCAATAAAATCTCTTCTTCTTCTATAGCTCTTTTAAATCTATTTTTGTAATAGCAGACAATCTTAAGAGTAGTTTCTGAGTGCAATAGTTTCAAACATCCTTGAATTCTTCCAAAGTCAGATATTTTTGCTGCATTCTGTATTAATGGGGTTCTTTTCCTTTAATTATATTTAATTTTTTCTTCTTCCCCTTAGTGTCTACTATTTAAAAGTCCACTCCTACCATGTTTTCATTCTAATCAATAACATGTTCCCAAATCAAGATTTCTTACAATTAGTTTCAAAAAATATTTCTCTCTCTTTTTTTTTCTCTCTCTCCCCCTTATCTAAATTTTAAACAACCCATAGGAATGTTTCTTATAATAAATATCAAAATCATATTTCAACTCTCTCTGGCCTCTTAATCTTTTTGTAGCTTTTCAAAATCAATGTTCTAATCATACTTTTACTTTCTTTTTTTTTTTTAAAGGAATTTTTAAAGTTCTTAAACTTGAGGGACACTTCTTTCTTCAAAGATACAAGGTAATTCACTTAATGTAATGAAACTTGTTTTTCTGAATATCCAAAAAGCTGTTAACAAGCAATTTCCAGAAGGAGGAGATACAGGTACTGTAGTTCTGTATTGGGACTGGAATCTTGATCATTGAGTGAAGCAGTTGTTATGCCCAATGACTGCAATCCCAGCACTCCCGGTTGTGATTGTTAAGTAATCTCCCAGGTTGTTAAGCAGATGGAGCAAAGGAACTGCCTGCCAAAGTATTTCAGCTCATAATGGAACAATTGGTCGCAGCCCCTGGCCCCACTAGCTCCCCCCCAGTCCCAGCTGACCCACCCCCGTGCTCCTCCCCCATCACTTCACCCTGGGTGGTCTTCTGGTCTCTTTGGGGAAATAACTGTATGGAAAGCTTGTGGGCAATTCTGGTCCTTTCCTTGCCCCAGAGAATAATTCTGAGGTGACAATCCATTCTCTAGCTTCTTGTTCTGCTATGGTCATCAGCTCTGCTTTTTTTCATTGTATTACTGCTTCCTTGGACATCAATGTCAACTCTTCTTGCATTTCTAATATTCTAACAAATCTGGCATTTTCCAGACCATACACGATTTTACATATCTCTATCATGTCTTCCCTTATTTACCTCTATGAAGCTAAAAAAAGTCCAAAGCCTCTTTTTTCTTATTGCATTTTCTCCAGCAAAGTTGCTCTAGCTCCTTGACAGCTTTTTCAGTGCTACACTATCTTTTCTGAAATATATAATACTGTATCTGCTTGACTTTGTCTCCCTTCAATACCTGTGACTATAAATTGGTTTCAATAGTCCTTGATGTTCTGTGAGCATGGCTGTTTGCTTGGAGACATTTCAGTGCCTGTCTAGATAACATAATCAAGGCCACTACAATTTGCCACTGAGGTACATATATTCTCTTCTGTTGGAACCACATATGGATGTCAAATCCTTCAGAAAGCATACAAATGGGAGAAATTTGCATTTAGGCAAGCCTTCACCCAGGAACAACTATTCTTTCTGCATGAATATATATGACAGCATGCCCTGCCCATTGGGCTCAGGTTAAAAACCTCCAATAAACTGCACAACTGAATGAAAAATAGCTCAACAAAGTGGCCAAAAAATGAAACAGCTAATGATCAAGGATGCTCAACTCAGACTAAACAAATACCAGCCCATCATAGATAACCTCAAGGAGCAATTGAAACAAACCATGATCCCAGAACACATAAAAATGCTGGAAGACTACCTCTCTAAGACAAACTGAAACCTGGAAAACAAAACTGCAAAGGGGTATCCATAGGACAATGTTTTTAAAAAATCACAGTGTAATCGAAGCTGTGCCTGATTTTTATGTGTTTCGTGAGCTATGTTCATAAAACTAGGCAGAGCTTCTATCACCTGCTATCATCTTGTCCCAAAGGTGCTTTTTCAAGAGGCAACTGGACTTTCTTATTTTCCTTTGAAGATGTTTCGCTTCTCATCCACACCCATTTGCAGTACTCAGGTGATGCTGAAGACACAGACAAACCTCCAAGTGGCCTCAATGACTCTCTAAAAGAATACAAATGACCAGCTGTCTGCAAGGAATATAAATCCTTCCATGCCTCATCATCCAGTCAGAGCTGAAGAAGCTTCTTGGATGAGTAGCGAAAAGAGTCTTCAAAGAAAAACAAGAAAGTCCAGTTGCCTCCTGAAAAAGCATCTTTGGGACAACCATGACCTGGGTGACTGAGAATCTCCATAGACAACCACCGTCTTCATTTTTTTTAACCATCTCCTACAGAGATATCTGTTTCTAGGTCAAGGTTGTTTGCTTCCTTATTTCCCACTAAAATTTAAAACCGGGAAGCATGCATTTATTTTCTGCAGCCCAAATGCTCAAGAGAAAATGTGTACAAGGTGCAAGCTGGACTGGATAAGTGGATTTCCTTGGGTTTTGTTTTATCTTGTAAAGCAAAAAAGCTCATATTTTTCAAAGATGGTAGATGGGAGACTCTTCTATCATACAAAAGAAAATGCCAATATGGTTATAAAGGAATTCAGACCTTCCAGACATTTAAAAAAGACTTTGTCCTGCCAAAATATGATGGTTTCTGTATGAGGAGAACTTTCATTTAAAAATAATAACGACAACAAAAGCTACAAATGACAGAGGTTTCGTACACTTTGATGAATGAGAGGACAGACCCCAAAGGCTGGGACAGACATTTTCAATAGCCCAATTGCTCAATTAATTTCCAGCTCCATCTCTCCACCACCCACTTTTAATGTGAAAATCATCATAATTCCTCACAGATTAGTATAGATAGAAGCTGACGGACTTTCCTGCTCAGGGTATTTGCAGGACATAATTCATTCATAAAGCTATAATGCACTCATCTATCATCTGAATTTTTTTTCTCCCCCTTTCCTCTCTCCACTCGCCCTTTCTGTTTCTGCTCCGGGCTCTCCAGAAGTCTCTGGGCGCTGATGTATTAGCCCGCATATGCAAGCTATGAATTATCAACTGAAAGAAGTCAATTATCCACTCCAAAAATGAGCGTCTGGGCACCAATAGCCCGAGGGGCGTCTTTTGTATTTACGAAATGATTTCATGGCAAGTAGAAGTAGTGCAGGTTTTGTGTGTGTGTGTGTGTGTGTGTGCATGTGCATGTAGGTGGGTGGGTGTAAGGTTGTATATGCCTACATCCCTTGGGGGAGACTTTTCCAATCTCTCTCTCTCTCTCCCTCTTCTTCCGCCCACATCTTACCTTCTGGAGAGCAGAAGTTGGACAGCAGAGGTGAAAGTGGTCGGTAGAGGATAGATGAATGGAGTCAGGCAGGCAGGAACCATTTTAAACTTTTAATACAATAATCCATTTTTATATACACCTATTCCTGTGACTGATTTCTGCATGCTACAAAGGAGGCTTGCTTAGCACTTATACTCCCTTGCCCTTTTTCTCCTGCTTTTTAAAATTCTGTCAGGTCTTGGCCCAGCTCTCAGTCAAAACCTAGAGCTGAGGCTTACTGTAATGGCTAATGGGAAACCTGTAAATTGGATTGTTGGAAATTAATCCAACATACTCGTGCCTTGTGCCACTCACCTTGGTTTCTCTCCTTTCTCCCTCAGCCACAACCGGAACTGCAAGAGAACCACAGTTTATCAAAAGGTCCACCCAGAAAAAAGCAGATTTTCCATGGCATAACATGGAACAACAGGCTTCAGTGAATCTAGGTAAGATTGAGTTTTGGGGCCCTCTGGCTCAGAGACTACATCATCTTTAGTCCTGGATAGGATTGCACTGCCCCAAACAGACCCTGGCGGTCCCCACAGACTCATGACTCCTGCTTGAAGCTCAGGTAGCAGTAGTGGCCAGGAGGGCTTTTGTAGAGCTTCATGTTGTGCACCAGTTGCGCTTCTTCCTGGACCAGGAGGTTCTGCTCACAGTCACTCGTGTTCTGCTTACCTCCCAAATAGACTATTGTAATGTGCTCGGCATGGGGCTGCCCTTGAAGAGTATCTGGAAGCTGAAGCTGGTTTAAAATGCAGCAGCATGGACAGTTATCTGTTCCCCTAGAATCGAGCACTTTTACACCTCTGCTCTGCAAGCTGCATTGGTTGCCAGTTTGCTTCCAGGTCCAATTCAAGGTGCTGTTTTTGACCTTTAAAGTTATGGCATGGGGCTGGGTTATCTGAAGGGCTCCCTCCACCCAATTACATCTGCCTATCCCATCAGGTCCAGCAGAAGACGTATGCTGTGGGTCAGTAAAATAATCTCATCTGGCAGGACCTAGGAGATGGACCTCTTCTGCTGTGGCACCTGCCCTGTGGAACATTGTCCCCTCCCTCCAACATTGAACTTGGCCTCATTTTTGACGTCCTTCCAGAAATCCCTTAAAATATGGCTGTGTCAAAAGGCCTGTGAATCTCAAAGAAATGGTGATTTGATGAATAGGTTTCTACATCAATTTTTTTCTCTACTGTCTCGTTATTAATAATATTGTTGATGCCTTTCAATTGTAATTGTTTTAATATTTTAATCTTATAATCATTTTTATTGTAAGCCACTTAGAGTCACTTTATTGTGAACCGGGTGATTGTATAAATATGATAGATAAATGCTTAGGGAAATGAGGTCATTAGGCAGAATTGTAGAAAGTTTTTGATAGCTCATTATAGGTTTTGGAATTGGAATTTAATAGAGGTATTTCATACTCCCTTCCCCCCACCCTTAAGAGGGAAAGTTTGAGATCATCCCAGGCAGGCCATCCAATAAGCTACTTGCTTATGGGTGGAAGCCTTGAATGGCACGTTCTCTGTTCCATCCTATAGTTTTGCTTTGCTCCTTTGATGTGTTGATTGGATAGCCTTTTCATATAAATAAAATTGCGTATTGGTACATTTCTACAGAGATTTCCCCTTGATTGCAGATCTATATTTGGGTTTTTTCCTTACTCATCATGGAGCAGAAGGACATTAATTCAGATGCAAGGTAAATTGTCTGGAAGTGCTAAGAGCTTAGCTCTTCTTTAAAATGTTGGCTCATGACAGGTAAATTGCAGGTTAAGTGCGAGAGCAGCATTAACAGAGGAGCTTCTGGCTTCCGCAAATCCACCTTGGCCTTTAATCTGAATACAAAAGGAGGGAAGGAATTAAATTTGACCCCTGAATACACTGCCTGTTCAATCACAAGCTTATTTGGTAAACTCTTCTCAAGATGCTTTTATATTCCATCTGTGATCACCTCAACCAGGTACAAGAATGCTCTCAATAGCAAACTCTTTATGTACTCTTGAATAGGTCTTAAAACTAGAGACCTTTGCTTTTCACGTTCCAACAATACAGAGTTTCTAGAAGTTTTACAGGAAAACAGTTCATTTCATTTGTTGTGTGAGAGACAAACATTATTCCATGATATAACATTTTGAAATATACTATCTGCATTATTAGATAATTAAAAGACACATTATGTTGTTTTGCTGGTTGTATGAAAAACATTATGATCGCTTTCAGAGCGTTTATTTTTTTTAAAGAATACACAGAAGCATCAATGAAATTCAGTAGATGACTAGAAAGAGAGAAAGCTCTGTTCTAGGGAAGAGTTGGTAAAGGATCCTTAGGAAGGACATCAAACAATCTGCGTGGAAGCTTGTAGAGTGCCAAGACTGAATTGTACTTCTGCGTTGAAGAAACTATAGATAATGACTTCTACAAACTAGCTACAAATGGCTCTGTGTTGATAGTACAGCCTGGTGGAACCACTCAGATTTTAATCTGGGCATATCCTTAATGTAAAAACATTTACTATATTAGTACAAGAATACAGAAATCCAGCCTTCAGCCTTCAGAGAACTGCAATGCTCCCAGTTCTTTATGACCACTGTTAATAACATGTAGGCTCAGAATATGAACTTCAGTATTTCATAAAGAATGCTCTGTAGATCAGTGGTAGGATTCAGCCAGTTCGCACCAGTTCGGCAGAACTAATTTTTTGTGCCCAGGCCCAGAATGGACTTCCAGAAGCGGCATCCATACAGAGAACCGGTTGTTCACATATTTGAATCCCACCACTGTTGTAGATTCATATTAAGAGCTGTGGTTGCACCTTGGTTAGAATGCAGTATTGCAGGCTAATTTGATTCTCACTGACTCAAGGTTGACTCAGCCTTCCATCCTTCCAAGATCAGTAAAATGAGGACCCAGATTATTAGGGGCAATATGCTGATTCTGTAAACCACCTAGAGAGGGCTATATGAAGCGGTATATAAATTTAAGTGCTATTGCTATTGCCATTACAAAAAAAGCCAGTAAGAAGCTCTCTCTGATGCCTTGTTTTGCTTCTTTCCTCTAAAGTTTCTGAAGGCAAGTCAGAAACTTCACCAGGATCTCTCTTTTTACCCATTACAACAGTGGTTCTCAACCTTTTTAATGCTGCGACCCCAACCGGTCGTAAGTCGAGGACTAAACCAGTCGTAAGTTGAGGACTAAACCAGTCGTAAGTCGAGGACTACCCAACCGGTCGTAAGTCGAGGACTTTTCCTGCCCGGGAGCACCGTGCATGCGTGGTTCCGCCCCCTGCGCCGGCCGAGGCGTAGCTGGCAAGCGGCAGAGACGGAGCAGGCCGACCACCAGCTGGCCCAGCCCAAGGGAGGTAAGGCACCCGCCGGAAAAGGGGAAAAAATGGCAGACAAAAAAAATGGACAAAAAAAATGGCGGACAGCCTTGCTTGGTGACCCCCATGAAATGGTCGATCGACCCCAAATGGGGTCCCGACCCACAGGTTGAGAACCACTGCATTACAACATTGGTATCCCAATTATAAAGGGTTCTGTCAAATAGAGTCTATGAATGAGAGAATGCATGAGACAATTAAGGACATCAAACAATCCACATAGAAGCTTGCAGAATGCCAAGACTGAAATGAACAAGCAGCCAGTATCAACACATTAAGAATCACAGCTCTAGGTTTATTTAGTTAATAGATTGGGATAGAAAAAAGCATTCCTTCCATTCTTATTCTACTCTTGATTTCTTTTTTTCTTTTTTCAACCCTTTAATCGGGGTGGAGCCAAAGCGACTGAATGAGCATTACAGCCTGGATGCTCTTCCCGATGCCTAGGTGTTGTTTGCAGCAGATATTTTCTCTTTGTGCCTTGATAGAGAAACATTTGTGGCTGCCTAGGATTAAACTCTCCACCTTCTGAGTGGCAGGTGAATGTCTTCACCTCTAGGCCACTGCACCACTCTTATTTTGCTCCTGATTATCCAATAATAACTCAGCACTGCACTATATTTTCCATAACTGCAACAGGTGCTGTGAAAGTGATTGTTGTTTTTCAAAGGAACATAACCAGGAGTGTTTCCATTGTTCCCTGACACCCAGAAGAAGTATGATGCCATCCAAAAAATTAGCAATTGCCTAAATATTTTTTTTTAAAGTAGATATTGTCCTCTGAATATTCAGGGGTAACTATTTGAGGGCTTCATTTTCTTCTATGAGCACAGATGATGTTATCTGGTTTGGAAAATGAAACGTCTGCAAGAAAACAACCAAGCTCAGAGAGCACCAAGGATCTCTCAGGGATGCCCTGTGGCATTTCTATTGCTTCCACCAATTGAAGAATATTATGGAAGGCTACTAAACACAGCTTTTGGGTGATAGGCTGGGAGCTGTACCAAAAAGTGTCCAAAGCCGGGACAACCACTTGATTTAATGTCACTTTAATTAAAAGTACATAATCTTACAGGACGTGCATTGGGTCTTGCAGTTTGAGGAAACGTGGAATTATTGTGGGAACCATATTCTGGATCCTCAAAGGTTGCATGAGGTCTTGGATTTTGCCCCTCCACTGAGATTTAGGAAAGCAGGTGAGAAATGGTCAAAGTTTGGAGATTCAGAGATGTTTGGAATTGATGTCTCCACTTTTCAACACAATGAAGAATCCATTTCTTTATGTGAACCGTATGCTGGTTTCAGGTAATAGATTGTGATTAGATTATTATTAGGTCTAGTTTTAAAGATATGGAGGAGGGGGAAGAAGAGCATAAGTGAACTCTTTTTTTTTTAATCCTGTATCATAGTCAGGTACAGAAGAGGTCATGAGAATTGTAGCCCTTCCAGAAGCAAAACCTACGGCTGAGAAATTTCACATATCCTTGCTGCATTGAGCTCTTGGGTGTTCATTCAGTAGAAGCAGCTGAAATGTCATAGCTGTCTTGCCCTGTAGTTTTGCAAACTGTCATAAATGATTTGTCAGCTCCAACAATATTAGCATCTTCAAAAAGCTACATGTGACGCTAACGGCCTGTCTCTTTAATTTGCAAATCCACGATGAAGCTAGGTAACAAGCTTTCAACCAAAAAGAAACTGCCACTTTTGGGGGGAAAGCCCACTGATTTACAAAGGGCATCCTTCAATTATTTAAGGAGCAGTCAGCAGTGCCATAACTTTAAGTATGAATCAAGTGGCATGACTGAAAAATTTGTCACAGTGTGTTAGATCAATGGTAATTACCTCACTGACACGAGTACTATTATTATTTTACAGGGCTGCAAACAGGATCATGGACGCAAGGAAACACAAACTGCAGTCTGATCAATACTCTCTGAAATATGACTCTCCACGGTCCAAAATGGAGTTTTCAATCCAGGCACACCATTATAGGCTGATCTTTTCCTCTCTCCCTCTGCCTGAAAAGAATACCCTGAAGTAAAACACAGCAGCAATTGGTCAACTTGTTTCTGGCTTTAAATAGGGCCAGAGTCACTTATTCTTTCTAAGGACTTCTGGTCCCATTAGAAGTCTGTAACAGTCAACTCCCCCCCCCCCCAAAGAAACAGGGGATCAACTTTTTGTTCTAGGTTTTGCTTTTTTCTATTAGGTAGTTTGTTGGGCAATATTGTGCCATTTTCACTTGTTCTGCTGTCCCAGGAAATTCTTGTCACTGCATGTACCTCCACCCTTCAGGATGTAATGAACTACAAGATGGCATTACCTATCTAAAGTCATGTTGGTGTGTATAGTGCTCTTCAACTCTCTCATGTCATGTTTGACCTAAAATTTCAGACTCACTGTATTACGATGACTCAAGTTGGACACTACCTTGGTTCTCCTTATTTACAATCTAATACCCCCCCCCCAGGAAAACCAGTTCACAAGTTGGGGTTACCAAACAGATAGGCACACATAGATACATGCATGCTAGCCATTCTAACTGGACTTTGAAACTAGACATAGTCATTGAAGGAAGAAGGTGAAGGGATTCAGTTAAGAAACTTCTCCATACTTCATCTCATACTCAAGGTATATGTTGCCTTGAGTTAGTTTCATGAAGTAGAGAGCTCCAGGTACAACTAGATTATTTTAAGTAGACTAGTCCATGCACTGGTAATAAGAGGATAGAATTGTGTATTACAGACTTGTGAGAGAATTACAGGAAGCAATTAATGCTATCTGTGTTATGTTCGTCATAATGTTAAAATTCTGTATGGTTTGTAAGTTGAATTCAACTTAGTACCCTTGATTTGGGATTATTATAAATATATGAAAAACAGGCAATAAATAAAATATAAGCATAATGATAACTATTAGTCACAGTGGTGACATTCTTTACTGGAAAAAACACATTGAATGTCCTAAATTCTTTTTTCTAAGAAATGTCAAACTTTATTTAAGGATTCCTCACTCTATTGTCAGAATAACATATTTTTGTATTGTATTAAATAACAGCGATGATGATTTATGTTTTGCCTAAGGGAACTTGAAATTCTTGCAGTTTTCATCCTGAAGAATTTTCAGAAATGCTTTGTTTCTAAAACTAATTTATCTTATTTATAACAAATGCAACAAGCATTGTCTCTAGCATAACAGTTCATGGGATTCCTCATGTTGTAACACGTTATTGCCACCCATTGTTTATAAACCAGCTGCTTATAATTCCAGGTTTTTTTTTAAAGAGCAATGACATGTTATGAAAACTTTACAGTTACAGAAGAAAAAAAAATCCATTAACTAACTTTAATTATCTAACACACACTAAGCACTCAATTCAAATATCGCGTATAATGGAATAAAAACATAATAACAGAACTGGAAGGGACCTTGGAGGTTTTATAGCCCAACCTCCTGCTTAAGCAGTAGACCCTATATGATTCCAAATAAATGGCTGCCCAGTGTCTTTTTAAAGCTTTCCATGATGGAGCACCCACAACTTCTGGAAGCAAGCCATTCTACTGATTAATTGTTCTCACTGTTAGGAAATTTCTCCTTGGATCTCTCTTTGATAAGCTTCCATCAGTTATTTCTTGTCCTGCCCTCAGTCACTTTGTAGGATAAGTTGGCCCCTCCTCTCTGTGACAGCCGCCCCTCAAATATTGGAAGACTGATATCATATCACACCTCCCCAGTCCTTCTCTTCATTAGACTAGACATACCCACTTCATGCAACCAGTCATCATATATTTTAACTTTCAGTCTCCCAATCATTTCTGTTGCTCTTCTCTGCACACTTCTAGAGTCTTGACATCTGGTGTCAATTTTTACTGCAGCAAGACAGGATGGCTACATCACCATTCTGTTGATGTCCCCTGATGTCTACTTGCAAGGCAATTGGAAAACCTAGTGCCTTTGCTACTGAGCATAATATAAGCTAATAAGGACTGCTAGCCTACATGCTACCTTGACCTACATGCATTTGTTCTACATAGCCATTCAGGTTGGTGGCCTTTAGTTCATCTAGAAATTTTAATTAAATTAAATGAAGCTTATATGTAAGAAGTATATCCTCACATGACAATGTTATGTGGGGACATCATGACAACTGGGGTTGCTCATGATGAAATAGATTAAAGAGGACAACTTTATTTATTATTGTTATTTCATTTATTCACTGCATTTATATTCCATTCTAAGGGTTACCAATCAGCAGCTCCTTTGTAAAGAGGATTAAAACAATACTTATTTTTTTAAAAAAAGAAACCACACCACTATCCATTACTTATTGGCCAAGAAATAATAATGACTAGATACCGTATTACAATTTGCAATGTCCAATGCAGGTGAAGCAAAGAGGAATATGGCAGATTTTAGCTAAACAGTGGAATGCTACATTTTATGAGGCAGCTTACACTAGGCCAACTGGTATCCCTGGAATTTCAGGCTGTTATTCAGGATCTTTTTAAAATAATTTTTGAGGTTTCTTCTCAATATGTTCATCTGAGCTGACACACAGCTCAGCCAAGGCCAATCTTTTACTTGAAGATTTTGAATCATAAGTCTTCAATTTGTTTGTGGGCCTCCTGCATTATTTAAATGCCAACATGAATTGCATTCCAGTCCCTATAAAATAAACAGTTTTATCCTCACCAAACTGTTAATGCTTTCCTTGACCAAGGATAGGGATATAGGAGAACATTTTTCTTAAACAACCAGAGATACCTTCAGTAATGGATTTTATTGCCCCTATCCCTGTCCTTTTCTATGTTTTGAAATACATAGTGAGAAATCATGAAAAGGAAACAGATTTATGCCATGTAATATCTTGACTATACTTTTTTAGCTCAGCTCTTGAGAAAGAAGAAATTATGGGCTGCTGCTGAGAAAAGTAGTTCGCAGTCGTGCAACATTGTTTAATATATTATGATTTATTTTTCAGCGAAGTTGGGTACATTTTCTAATAAACATTTTTTTTTTTTTAAAAAAAATCCCACTTTAACACTTGTACAAGGAAAAGCCATAAACTATATCTTCCAAGTTTCTGACATGGTAAAGCTGATCCCAAACGTGATCATTACTGTATGTTACTGAGGAATTCTACAAAAATCAAGTGCAACTCATTCTTTCCTGTATTTTTTAGATTTCACACTAGAGAAAACAGTAGAAAAAGGATGCCATGCTTGGATTCTGGAGATCATATGCTTTTGGGGGTGGAAGAGAAAGAAGGTAGAGGATGACAAATATCAGAAATGGAGGTGAATAGTTCAGGAGTGACCATGTATTATTTTGGAAGCGGTCACAAATTAGCTATAAAATCATGTTACACCTTTAAGTGGTGACCTCATAATAAAAATGATAAATAGTCACTAGCATATAACTGGATTCATAAGAGAAATTTATTGGCCACCCTTGTGGTATAAATATATTGATATCAGGCCGGTGGGAAATAAAAAAACATCAGTAAATCATATTACATCTACAACCATACTAATAACATGAGCTGCTATAAGGTATAACCAATATTTTTATACCTGCAGAAGCCCCTCTGGCAAGGTATAGTCAGAAGGCATGAAAGCGGCATAAAGCTTGTTATTTTCCTCAGTTGGAGATGGCTTCACACATCCCGTTTGATAGGTTGTCCAGAGAGTCTTTTCCAGTGACTTATGTTTTTTTCCCCTTCTCTGTTTATGAACTGTGACTATTTTAGAAAAGCCCGATTATATATTATTTGCTATCCTTATAAAATCAGTCTTTTCTAAGTCTCTTGCCCCAATACACGGGATCATTCATATTTAGATTCAGGTAGAAAGCCAGATTTAATTGGCAAGACAAAATTAGCATTTAGAAATGTGTGGATGTCAACTGAATGGGAGGCTAGGCAAAGCTCCAGTTTCATGATTCAGAGGTTGGTGAGAAGTTCCCCTTTGAAGCCCACAGTAGTCAGACGTGAGAAGCAAACAGAAGTGAGAACTTCCTTCACTTCTAAAACAAAACAAGACAGCCATGCAGTTAGGCTTTCGGGCCTCACCTGGTAGTTTCAGCAGCTTTTGTTTTTTGGCTATTGGAACCACCAGACAAGGTTTCATGATGGCAGAAAGTGTCTAAGGAGGCAAATGGCAATACCCCTGAGATGCAGAGCACTTTGCCGAAGCAACAATAGTCACCTCACACATTTTTAATGAGTAAATTGTGTGCTTACTTTGGAAGGAAGGAAAAATAAGTACTTGTAAGTTGAATGGAATATACAAGCTGATAGAGATGGAACTTTGTTTTTATACATATGTGTATAAAACATCCTATATACAATGGCTTTGTGGTCCACGTTTGGGCACAGCATCTATGTGAACTGTGCAATCATCCGATTCCAGTTAATACTTGAAACTTGGACAACTGAGTTGCTTTATGAATAATGTTGCAGGATCAAATCTGGGTCTGTCCCAAGGACCAGAGTTGCTTTAGCTAATGTCTTAAATTGAAGTATACTTCAGAATCTCTTCTTAATAGCCAGCAAGCATGTGCTGCCATTCAGTACACCAAAGGAAAACTCTAGGTAAGGAATGACATGGGAAGTCAATAATAAACAGGGAATAAACATATAGAATTTACATTACATCTGCTTGCACTTCTTTAAAAGCTTAGCTTCGGTGTTTTATGGCAACTATCTATATATGTGGCTGGTGGCTTGAGCACTCTCTCTTCATTTCTATAAGGATTTTTATGTGGATTTTGTTATTTTTTACTTGTAAACTATACAGAATTTCTTAGTGAGATGGCATTGTATACATTTGATTAATAAATAAAATTCTGACTTCAAATGTGCTTTTCACCAATTTGCCTGGGATAGACAATTGACTAAAGTCTTTAATCCCTTTATTTAAAATTGAAAGCTTGGAGAAGGACTGACAGAGTGTTGGGGGGGAGTAAAAAGAGGGATCAGCCTAGAATCCCTACATAGCCACAAACAAAGTTCAACTGCCCTTGATTGCCATTACACTTATCTAAATATAACCAGGTACTAACCATTAGTTGAGAAGATACATAGACTTTTAACAATAAATTGAACCTTTAGATGTGGAGCTATTTTCTAATCCATCAATAGGAAGAGAGTTCAGATATTTTTTTTTCGGACGGTTGAAAAAAAATCTGAGTTTTAAAAAATATGTAGTTACTTGGGTACACCGTTATGCAGTGGTTCTCCTCCTTCCTCACCGACCGTACGCAGTCTGTATTGGCAGGGGGACAGAGGTCGACTCCTAGACCCCTAACTTGTGGGGTGCCTCAGGGGTCGGTCCTCTCTCCCCTTCTGTTCAATATTTATGTAAAGCCGCTGGGGGAGATCATTCGTGGCTTTGGGGTGGATTTCAATCAGTACGCTGATGATACTCAGCTGTACATTTCCACCCCAGACCACCCCAACGTTGCCCTTGACGTGATGGCCCGTTGCCTGGAGGCCGTACGGGTCTGGATGGGGAGGAACAGACTCAGGCTCAACCCTTCCAAGACCGAGTGGCTGTGGTTGCCGGCGCCTCGGCATAGTCAGCTGACGCCATCGCTGACTATAGG